>NW_024704866.1:0-11959 GCF_018977255.1 Callorhinchus milii
CAATAAGTGTAAAAGTGTTATTGCAGGTCGCAACACAATTATAGCGTTACCTGTATTGGCTATATCAAGACAGCATTGGTGGTGTGTGCCAGTCGGCGCGTATGTGAGTTCACCACCATTCTTGCACATAAATGAAATGGAAAATTCCGCAATATTTCACACCTGTGTGACCTTCTTAAAAAGGTTACTAAATTATTTTTTTTTTACAAGGACGATGAATGTTAATAATAGCTAGTTGAAAATGCAAGAGTCCAGGATAGTTAAATTTGAAAGAGTGACCTGGGGCATTAGTCTGCCAGGAGGGGGCGATGATTTCTATATATAATCCCATTCAGTAATTTATGGTCATTTTTGAATTTGGCAAATTTGGACACTAATGCTGGCACACAATGGCCTACTTTTGAGGATGACACCAGGGGATTTTTTTTAATGTCCACTGTGAAGCAGACAGGCTATACCTAATAAATGAAACTGAAACGGAAAGCAGACGGCGTGTATTGTAATGGTTATTCCCAGTGCCGAATTAAGCTAGTACTGGGCATGTAGCATATGTTATAAAAGGGGCCCTAAATAAAAAAAAACACATAAATACTAAGACACAATTTTTTTACTTTTTACTTAAAATTATTTTATTTTATAGGGTGGGGCTGGGTGGGGAGGGGCTGGGTGGGGAGGGGAGGGCTGGTCGCCCCGTGGTGCCCTTATAAAACTCAACGTTTAACCTACTCACACCGGCTTGTGCCCGTCCTCACAGTCGGGCATATTTGCGGAATACACCACGCCACCGTTGACCCTGGCCATTGACCGAGCAACCCAACGTACCTACCAGCTCCCTCCGCAGGAATGTGTTTTGGCTTCAACTTCGACGAGGTGGGATTTTTCATGAACAAGTTCGTATAGGACCTGATGAGTACTGCTTGAACTAAGCCTAGATACATGGCACGTTGAATTGCAACGAGGGCTTTGGTCTTATTAGCCAAAGCACATCTGTTTTTGCTTGGGAAGCTCAGTCAATTGATGGGTTCACTAAAGATCAATGCACTTTAATTTTGAGATATTGAAATGGATTTTCTTTTTTAATGCTCTGATGAAATAACGTGAAGGAGCAACATAAATATTAAAACATTTTAACCATTAATGACACGCTGAGCCAAACATATATTTCGCCCCATTCTCATAATATCTGTGCGCTAAAATTTCTGTCTTTCATCACTTATATGTGCGGGTACATTTAAAGTGCTTGATGTGCAATTATTGTACAGCTGGGCTATCCGACTATCTAAGTAAAGGATTTCGCTTCTGATTATTGATTCCATCACTTGACTAATCGGATAACAAGGAAATAGTTGGGTTAAAAGAGACTCGCTTCCGTTTCATGTGTGACACTGGACGGGAGGTGAGATTCGGGCTTGGTGTCATAGGCATCATCGGCTGCATCATGCTGAGCGTGGCTTTAAGGGGGATTCCAACCTTCAGAAGACAGGATGTAGTGGCGGGTGCCAATTTATTAAGGTGTCCAAGTAATTGATGACAAAAGAGTAGTAATTTACAATTTTTTGCCAAATATACAACTCAATGAACTAATTTCCCAGCCTAAATTATTGTAATCTGGTCGGGCAACTGAAATGAGTCAAGGTAGCACCTGGTTGATCTGGAAAATAATTTCAGGTTAATTGTGCCTGTTCAGACAACGGAACAAAATAATTACAGTGCGAAGTTTTTGTTTCTCTGCGCTCGCATGCAGATTCTTTCCTTCATACACCGTTTATGCGCAATTAGAAGATAACATATGTGCGTGCATTGCGAAACCGATGGCTATGGTTTATGAAACTTAATTAAAAAGCGGTTTGATAAATGGATGTGTCTTTTCGTTCGACATGTCTCTTTGGAGGACTGTTGGAGGACTTGCATGCTGCATGAGCTCACTAACCCAGTGAGTGATGTTGATCAACACACATTGTGTGCTTGCTTATGCACTTGGCAGCATAGTTCTGGGTACTCGCCATGTATTATTATATTAAGCATGTGGAACTGCAAAGCACCGGCAATCATGATAATGGTAACCTACCTAATTTTAAATATGGCATTACCGGATGGAGTGCTATGATGTTATGGCATTCATTTGGGGTAATGCTGGCTTCTAAAGAGTTATAAGCTGGAGCAAGCCTCCGTTCTAAATCAGTGCTTGCCCGGGGGCTTGGATATCAGAGCTTGCCTGCCATGTATCCCTGGATTTCCCTGCTTAAATCTTCACAGCAATGTCCAAAAGTCTGTCTGGATCTTTTGATTATACACTTATGCCATTGCCAGAGGCACGGGGATAACAATATCTTTGCAAGGAAATATTGATTTTATTATCTTTATTTCATATATTGCATTTAAACTGGCTATTAGTGGCTTCTGTGGAATCCACCAGTACCCATATGCATTTATAGTATTACTGTACTTAAATAAGCGCATTAGGATTAGAAGGACTCTCGTACAATTTAAGCAACTGTACTTATGCGTAGGTTTCAAAGACGTCCGGAAAAAGAGATGGCGTGCTGTGACGGAGAATTCAGATTAAGTATCCAAAACATCATTAGATCCTGACTTGTGCCCACAGTTGGAAAATCATATTTACGATCTCACTCAGCAAATTATTAGCCTGCTGAAGATAAAATGCGGGTATTTAAAAAGCATCAAAGCGAAAGCCAACGTATCTTGCATCTGGTGCATAAAATCAATGATTTGGAACACCTCATGCTTGATTTGTTTTCAAACCTATTTTGTTCGTGTGTGAATAATTCTATAACTTATTAAGGATGTTCCGTCAAGTCCATAATAGCGCAAGAAAATCATACCAGGGTAAAAAAAAATAGGTTAACTGTTAAATCCACACGACGTAGATTTAGTTTCTCCTCACAGGTTCGATCAACTGCTCACTGTCATATCCAACATTCCGTGGGAGGCTTTGTGCTCCACGTGCCTGAATGTGAATTCATGACTTCGCTTCTCACACCTTATTGTATCCCTCCGAAAATTGTGCCTGTGGACTTTCACACTTTTCCAGATTCGCATTTTTTTTCATCATGTCTATTTGAAGACTAGTAGTGCTTGGAACATCCCTTTCATGGGCAGCTCAGAGAAACGTAGAGATTGTACGTTAAAATGAATACAATTATTTTAGAACGCAAAACAACAGTCACCTAAATTTCGAATTAAAGCTTTCGTGACTGCAGGGATTCATCTTCTTGGTTCTTTCGGTAAAGTCACGTAGAATGGAAACAATAAAATAATAAGAATAAAACATAATAAAATAATTCTCACGACGTTTCGGCTACAACGCAGGCAGCCGTCCTCAGGTGAAGAATATGTCTGTCGAGAAGACAGAGTCTGAAACTTCAGACTCTGTCTTGTGGCCGAAACGTCGTGAGAATTATTTTATTATGTTTTATTTTTATTATTTTATTATTTCCATTCTACGTGACTTTACCGAAAGAACTAAGAAGAAGAAGAGTTACATAGATTATTCTATGAAGTTGAGAATGGGCCCTGTGTTTAAGTTAACATCTGCTACACGATAACCTGCGTGAATTATCTTTGTTTGAAGATACACAAGGGATTTATTTCAGCTAGAGCTGTCCAGGACTGAGCTCTAGAAAATATCCCCCCTTCCCCCCTGCTGTCAAGTGGGGTTGGGCTCCGGTGGCTTGGGTGTGGGAGGGCCTCGGAGAATATTCCAACGATATATTAATCCGTGAATATACAGAATGCTTCGCTGATGTTTAGTGGCCTTATTAATATGTATAAAATATTGAGATCAGTGTTTTAAAAATATTGAATATTACCATAAATTGCAACAATGTGGAAATATGGTAAGGTTGAAACATTCTGATTAAGCAATGCCATTTCCAAGGCTCTTGAAAGCAGTGCTAATGTTGATAGATTTGAACATGTGAACAAAGAGCTCCAAATGTAGACGATTTATGAACAAAAATAGTGAACATAAAATTTCCGTGATATAATGGAATAACTTTGAAATGATCGTGAATAATTTTCCATTGATGTGTGGAAATTAAAAGATTATGTGGTGAATAGCAACGGTTTCAAGTGTTGCCGCTATCATTTTCTGGTGCCACCTGCGATTTGATATTTTGTTTGACAGAATTCTGCATCGTGATCACACAAACTGCCACAATAAAACAAATGGCCTTTATCTAATTCTCAGCATCACTGTGTTTACAGTTGTACTGATAATTGCTATGAACAAGAATGTTAAGCCAACATGACTACCGTATTCTCCATATTACAAAATGCGCCCCAAATTTGTATTCAGTGTCAGTAAAGTTATGTTACATATATTCTGGTCTCACACAAACACCCCTACCGGATTATTTGATTTAAAAAATACAAGGGGGGGGAGGTTTGGGGGGAGTGTGTCTTATAATATAGAGTAAGAACAAATGTGTATGTCTTCTTGGTTCTTTCGGTAAAGTCACGTAGAAGGGAAACAATAAAATAATACAAATAAAACATAATAAAATAATTCTCACGACGTTTCGGCCACAACGCAAGCAGCCATCCTCAGGTGAAGACCAGGTCTGTCGGGAGACAGCGTCTGAATGAAACACCACCACGCTTGGAGCATATATTTAAGCTGGGTTGGAAGGGGAGAAGGGCGCCCAAGCGTGGTGGTGTTTCATTCAGACGCTGTCTCCCCGACAGACCTGGTCTTCACCTGAGGACGGCTGTTTGCGTTGTGGCCGAAACGTCGTGATAATTATTTTATTATGTTTTATTATTATTTTATTATTTCCCTTCTACGTGACTTTACCAAAATAACCAAGAAGATGAATCCCTGCAGTCACGAAAGCTTTACATCGAAAAAAAATCGAAATTTAAATAAGAAATTGTCAAAAAGTATGTCTTTTGGCATAGCAGCATACTGATGTCTCATCCGTGTGAGAAACTGGACACGTCTCCCACTTTATAATACTGCAACCTGTCATGCTAAACACACCTGCCTATTTGTGTGAGCCGCATTGCACTGCGCCGCCCAACGTAATGACCAGGTGTGACCCTATTATCGAATGGCTTAGTGTGATCACTGTGCATGACAGTGTGCAAAGCTGTGCTAAACCAACATTGTAAACATGCTGATGTCTTTGTCGAGAGGTGACGGTGCGCGTTGTAGAAAATAAATATAACACATTTTCAATGAACCACTTGATTTCTCACTGCGTTTTTGTCCATTTAACCTTTAAAAAGTGGTCAGAGTATATTTTCCACACAGGTGTGTTTAAATAAGAAATTGTCAAAAAAGTTTAGGAGAATTTTACGTAAAGTTTAAAGGCTTAGTAATTTTCCTCCATCTGTGTTTTTGGAGAAATGCCATTTTTTGTGACATTAAACATACATTTATTTCAGAAAGATATGATTGAATGCATTAATATTCAATTATATCTGCTTTTATGTTGGCAACCCTATTTTCGTGCCAATAATAATACTTAAAAACGTTGTTCAAAATTATGCTTTAACATTGAACCCCAACGTGTTACAACACTGGTTATCGCACTGCACTATTATTAATCCAGCTACCTCAGTTAGATTCCCTCCAATGGCTAACATTAGTGGTGATTGATATCTAAACCAATCATAGACCCTCCTTTGCCAACTGACCAGTGAGGTGAAGTATGGTCCATCCAACAGTGGATTGAAATCGCTGTTAATTATTCTTTCGCTATACATTTTTAATTAAGCTGCTGTTTTTAGTTACTGCACTGTTGGATAGGATTTAAAAATATCTATAGTTTTCCTTCTGGTGATTCAAACTCAATGCTCAGCTATGGTACCTTAAATACAGACCATCGCAATACTACCATGTGGGACACATGGATCGGCTGGGGCACATGACATACCAGCAGAAACTGGATAAACTGTGTCAATATATATATGTTTTGTTCCTGGGTAGTGTTATTTTCCAATTGCTCATGTCTCAAAAGTACAGAAAATGTCTATTATTCCCAAAAACTTAGCTTTTGTGACCAGGACAGTGATATTTTGAAATGTACATAATTTCAACGAGAAAAACGTGTGCATTTGTGTCATTCCTTCACATAAAGTACTGGTCACAAAAGCAAAGTTTGTGGGGAATAATAGCTATTTTGTATACTTTTGAGGCATAAGAAATGAGAAAATAACACTTACTACCCAGGAACAAAAATCGTGTTACATAGTATAATTTATGTCATCGAGCAAGTAAAGTTCAGCTGTTCAATTACATTCCCGAAGAAGCTCCCAGAAAGTGGAACGAAACGTCGAACATCATGCCAACAACACATGGTATGCGGTTTACTGTTAATGTGTGCACTACTCACAGATAGTGCAAACCCAGGCTTTTCTGCACTAGACTACACTTTGCACCTATTCTGAGAGTAAGGAATGAGACCTAAGCAGGGTTTTAACATACGCTTAGTATGAAGCATTGTCTCCCAGTGAATATGAATCAAATGCATTCTCACTGCCAAACAGGAGGTTGCATCCTGCTGCCATGTGAAGCAATGTGAATTTTAAGCAACGTGTCCTTGCAGCCTCCGTTTGCCAAAACGTTTAAGCTTAAAGGATGATTTTTTTTTTAATTCATGCTCCGTGAACTTTGAGAACCCCGTGTGTTAATGTCAGCGATACGGTGATGTGTTGCAATGTCTTAGCAATCCTCGTTGGATTCAATTAGTTTAACTACAAAGAAAGAACAGAAATAAATACTTAAAAACCATGAAGTGTCGGTTAAGTTGAAGTGTTGGAGGTGCTGGGGTATACTTAATATTCACCAACAGTAGCGGCTTCCATGGCGAGGACCCAGGAGGGGATTATGTGCCTTGGTCTGGGCAAGTGGGGAGAGCAACAGCCTTGTCCCAAACATTTTCTAGAATTCAAATGCGCACGGTTAACGTAAATTGGTCCCCCTTGCAGCCTGCATCATGCAGACCTGCAGACAGTGAAAGCAGGAAATTGCACATGGGCAGAGACCCAATTTTTTTTTTGAATTCCAGCTGTCTTTTTTTTTTAAAGGTGTTTTTTTTTTCTCCTATAAAATGCACAAGCAATAAAAATGCAATAAGGCGGCCCCATTGTGCCAACAACTGGTGAACGTGAATAAATGCTCATTTCCAAATATGCTCCACATTTCCCTTGGTGGGTTCTTGTAAATAACTCCCCGGTATAAGGTTTATAGCAGATGTGGCAGTTTTATTATCAGCACCGACTTGCATCACCATATAGCCAAGGCAATTACGACGTGTAATTCTATCACCATATTATCCCAGTAATGAAATATAACTAGTATTTTATAAAATAATTTGCCAGGCAGTATATGGATTTAACCCTTGTCCGCGGGTTCACTCTGAGAAGACAAAGCGTTAAAACCCCTCCACCTCCATCCTACTGGGATTGTGCGTATGGTACGAAGGCCTAACCATTTCTGTTGACAATATCTTAGGCAACTAAAACTAAATTATTACATTACATGTGTCAACAAGTAGGGACTATCTACAGCAGCATCTACAGAGAATTGCCAAAATGTATGTAGAATTTGTTAAAGGTGATGTAGTTATGTGAAGTGAGTCATAGCAGGAGCAGGAAAATAATGGGACCCAGGATGAGAAAATTTGCCCTCTTTAGCAATTGGTGGAAATAAACTGCTTTCAATAACACAATATATATAACAAAGGTAAAACTGAGCTCCCAAAGTAATTTAACGCAATCTAATCCAAGACCTGCAGCACAACATAACAATCATTGCTACAGCACACAGATCAAGAGAGAGACAATGTCTGCAGATGTAAAATTGTATCGATACAAGTAGTAAAGCAGCATGAGCAGTCTATATATAGTTTACTATGGATGGATATATGTGGTATAGCAGAGAAACGTGTTCTTTTCCCCCAAGTCGAATTTCCCATGTTGATCTTGCCCAAGGAATTGACTGCACATAAAATGACTGCTCTTCACTGCACTGGCAAACACTTGACCTAGACCACATAGTGTTGTCAAAGTCAGTATAATTTAATGGCAATTACGTGCCGTGCGAAAGCCAAGCTGTTTGTATGTGGCTGAAATATTGCGGCCAAATTAACATCTTCATGAAGCGGGAAAAAACCCATCACCTTGGCAATTTGCCCCCATCGTTGGTAATGGAGACGTTCGCAAGATTTTGCCAAAAAATAATTGAATGGGGAGGAGTATATGCCAATGTGTGAATTAAGCCGTGGTGTAGTACATAATATAATTAGCATAGATATTTTCAATTCCTATCGTGGTATCTAGCTGTAGCTGTTGAAGACACAATGGACAGAGATCAGACATCACATTACAATTATAACCCAGATCAGGCCACCCAAGATGCTCACTCTGTGGAATTTCTGCATGCATTTCTTTGGAAAGAGCTAAGTCTGACCACCCAAAGCATTAGGCTGCCGTCCAGCCTACGCTCTGTGGGTTTCTGATGAGATGTCTGTTTGTTCATTCAGTCCGAACCACATTTAAGGATGTTGCAATTGACTGAGTGGGGGCAAACATCACTTGAATTAGGCAATACATCACACGTGTAATTTAGTTTGCCTGATAACATGGGCAAAAACAATACCTAGCAGACTATTATTGATTTGCTTTTTTATGCAAGAAAGCTGCGTAGTACTGCAGGAAAGTGTTCATGTGCCGAATAAGTCAGGAAAGGATGCAGGACTGAGGACTAACGTCTAAAAGACAAAGACGACGGTGTTTGGAATGGAGAAAATTCTGAAGAAGTAATTATAGAAAAAACCATGATTGTGACTAAAGGAAGTTGTATACTTGGGAAATCTACTGACATGGGACGACTGCACGAAAGACATAAGGGTGAGGATCGCAAAGGCAAAAGGAGTAATGGGAGAATTCAATGACATCTGGAGAAGCTAACAAATCAGCTACAATAGCGAATTGAACATCGTAAGAACGTGCATGTTTAGTACAGCATTGTATGCCTGCGAGACTTGGATATTGAAGAAGACTGACAGAGATAAGATGTTGGCATTCGAAATCTATTTCTGTAGACGGATACTGCATCTAAACTGGACCCAAAGAGTGACCAACGTAGAAGTAAGAAAAACGTTGCACACAGAAGAAGACGACCTGATGATGCAGGCAGTGATGAGAAGGAAACTGACACTATTTGGACACACATGTCGGATGGACAACAATAGGAAAATAACAATGTGTTGCTTAGAAAATGAAAGGAACCGGAAAGAGAAGAAGACCTATCAGAGAATGGCTTGACAACGACATAAGAAATTGGTGGTAGAAAAATGTGGCACTACTTGAGTATGTTGGCACAAGACAGAGAACATTGGAAATAACGACATGTGCAGTGGACACATACGGGCTATCTGCCCGTGGATCGTGATGATGCCTATGAAGCTTTTGTGCCTATGATGCTTAACACTACTCTTTAAATGCATAATTAATTAATACAATATCTAAATTGTAGATATACCAAACGGTTGAAACAAAATGAGGTGAGTCTTGCTTGCACCCTATATAATAACGGGTTGAAACTAATTCTGCTTGTTTATTTTGGCAATTATATATTCTTAATGCACCGGGGATACAATTTGTAGTTCCCAGATAGCCCAGAGTTAATTGAATGCACGTAAACCTGCTTGTTAGGCTTTCACTAACTGCAATTTGCATACCTGTTGAATAAAAATGAACAACTTAACAAGATTATATATTGGAGCAGCATCTGGAGACATTGTTACACGAAATGTTAAAATTGTTTAACTATAATTGTATTACCGTGCAATATAATTAGTCGTTAAAACACTTACATTTAGACCCGGTGAATGCATTCTTGACGGTGCAGTTATTGCACACTCTGTTCCCAAGAAAAAGTCCGCTTTGGAGGATGTACTCTCCATGAGGTTTAGCTTGAATTTTTACCTTCATAGCGAAAGAGATCTACATAAGCGTACTCGAGCTATTTGCAGCGCAAAGGTTAAGTAAAGCAAATTAGACACCATTGGAAATGAAGCTGCTGCTTGCTGTGCATCATATGTCTTTGTTAAGCAGGGGTTAGTAGCGTCGGCATGTTTGACTTTGTCTCTTTGTGATGATGCATGTGGCCGATTAGTTAAGTTGGCACCTCAAGCTTACAGTATGTCCCGCTGAATGTCAAACAGTTGCTTCGGCGTTTGAAGCTCTCCGTGAAAGCCCAGGGTGCTGAAATCTGCATGAATCGTGCCCAAGTGTGGGTCACATTGGACTGAATGTCAATGAGATTGGCAACGTAAAGTGCCGTACAATTTTATCGGCTGCTTGTTACCTAAGTGTGGTCACCACCTGGGAATAAACAACGCGCTGCTCCGGTGGTCAGGCTATTTTTTTCTTCTGTGTTGTGGATATTGCAAGTTTGGGCTATATTTATCGAGGGCTTTAAATAGCCGTTTCAATTAAAAACGTGCCAGATGTTTACAGAGAGAGAGAGTAATATTTAAAATAACCCAAACGGAAGATGTTGTTTTTCTAACACAGATACCGATGATTTTATTTTAAATATAGCCGCCAGATTATTTGTAACATCATACTTTATAGGAGATGCATTTTTAATCAACAGGAGTGTGTTTAATCATTTTAAAAATATGTAAGTTACAACACATTGATCAAATTATAGTTTCTTTTAAACCAATGTATCTCTTGTTCGATAAAGAAATCCTTTGCTCTTTACACCACAAACATATACATACATACAGACACACACACGTATGCAGTTGCAGCACGTTATGTCAAGAAACTTTGCAATCGAACAAAACATACTCATTGGATTTTCAAATAACGCAGACAAAATATGGCCTGCCCCAACAACATATGCAGCGAGGCAAAGGGGGGGGGGGCCCACAGCTTTGATGTATTTTGACAGCGCTCCATGTGGAAGGGTCCATGTTGATGAAAAAAGGAGGGTAAAGCCAATTCGAGCAGCTTAAGCAGAGCCACTCCACGCCCCCCTTGCACGCCAGCCGCCCCATCCTCTCGCAACTGGGGGAAGAGAAAAAAAACCCTCTCCTCCCCCCTTACCCAGCGCTAAAAAATGCAACCGCCCTGGGTATTAGCTCCATGCCCTGTCAGAAAGAGACAGAGGGGCTTGCGACCCGCGAAGTCGCGCGCAACTGACTTTGTCCGTCCGTCTGTCAGGCAGCAGCAGCAACAGCAGCAGCAGTAACAAGAGACAGCGAGAGGAGAGACACGTCAGATGCAGAGGTAGGAGAGTTGTTGGACCGAGAGGAGACACATCAGTGGCAGAGGTAGGAGAGTTGTTGGACCGAGAGGAGTCACATCAGTGGCAGAGGTAGGAGAGTTGTTGGACCGAGAGGAGTCACATCAGTGGCAGAGGTAGGAGAGTTGTTGGACCGAGAGGAGACACATCAGTGGCAGAGGTAGGGAGAGTTGTTGGACCGAGAGGCGCGTAGGCAACTAAAACAAAAAAGTTGCGTTCTTTTGACGGCGGGCCGACAACGACACGGGGTGAACAAAGCACCACGACGGAATAGGGTGGCTTGTGTGTGCGCTTTTTTTTTGTTTGTTAAATCGCGCGAAACGAATGTCGAGAAAAGTTGGCCGGCCACTCAAGTGAGCGCGGTTCGAGCGCGATGAGGTCTGCAGAGCGGAGTGGTGAGCGTCTGCGGTGAGCATCGTGAACGCTGCTGCCTGGGACCCACGAATGCCCTCCCTCGGTTTCTCTCGAAAGCCACGCACGTCTGACGGTGAGCGGGGGTCTTGCGCGCGTTTCGTCGCTTTACCCGTGTTCATTTCTGTGCATGTTGCGTTACACTTCGGATTTGTTGTTGTTGTTTTTGTTGCCTGTGATGGATTCGAAATTTTCAACGTGTTGTTATTTTTGTTTTGTCTTTTGGAATTGCTGCTGTTGCTGCAAAACTGCGCGTTAGGT
>NW_024704866.1:11989-137965 GCF_018977255.1 Callorhinchus milii
CCGCAGATTCTACCTGATATAGACTTGGATGAAGCGTTGGTTCTGCGATACCACAGTCGGTACGAGCAGCCCGTGAGTTGGCCAGCGTTTACCTCTTCTCGTAACCATCGACGTAGATACAGTCACTCGGATGGCATGTGTAGAGGCTACTTTGCTAAGGAACTTTCACCATCCAGTTCCCCATTATAGTCAAGTCTCGTCCGTGTTTGTGACACATCTGGAAACTCCGTGCATCTTGCCGGAACTCAATCTCGCAGCGGGCGCTAGTGAGGAGGCTAATTTTAGTGGGTTTTATCACAAACGGGTAAGTAGGACGGTTCCGTCTGCACTGAGTGAGTGACACCACGACTGGTCACAGAGGTTGAGGATTAGTTTAAGACACCCGGTTCATATTCCCACAGATAGCTAACTGGCCCACGCTGCGTCCACTTGGACCTGTTTGTTAACTCATGGTTTCTGGGTGAGCACTGGCGCAGCAGGTTAGTGAGTGTGTCGGTTCTGAAACATTGATTAATATTTCGAAATGCAGACAGCATAAAAAGACCAACGCCGAACCGATGGACCTGTGATCCCTTCACCCACGCCCACATCCGTCCGCGTAGCCTTTGTGTAAAATAGAATATGAGGGGTTTTCGATATTTCGGCTGTCTCGCCATCACCGTGACGATGGACTATGTAACATCACCACTGTGGAGATAAACCAAGTAATTGAGTGCCACTATAGTACCTAGGTCGGCCGCCCTAAGGTCGGCAACTATGGAAGTATATTGAGGAGGGTACAGAATCCTACGAGCCTCCTATGGATCAAACAGAAGTTCATATACGTCCGGTATCTCGATTCAGGAGGAAAAAGAACGCGCCTATATGTACTTGCTTTAGTAAAATTCCGGCGTATGAGATGTATATATTGAACTAATATGTCCGTGCGATAGAATTCCGGACGGGACGACATAATCTGAACGTGCCTGCCCGAGCCTCGGCTCCAGTCAACTACTAGGGAGGATGTTCTAGGCTAACGCGGGACTTTATTATCGTAGTTGCCGTTCATAAGCATGTTACGTGGGTTATCAACGTACTTTGCTAAGGTATGTCAAACTTTTAACCAATATTCTGCCATAGTTGAGAATGTGATTAGTCCAAGGGTTTAAGCAGGGCTCTTGTACCTCGAGACGTACGAATCGTGTTGGAGAATGGTGCTACAACTAATCCCTACGTTCTTTTTTGGAAGACCAGGGTATCGAGCTACAGGATCGTCGGGGAACTTATTGTATATGTCTGGCTGGCTGAAATATCTTCATGTACAGTATATGGGCACGCTTTTTGCGCCGAAGTCCTGAAATACAATATACGACGTTCGGTGTTACATTGGCTCAAATGCTGGTTACTGAGGATGGCGTTCACCAGCCACAATTAACACTGATTCGGCCGTATGCTGTGGTTGAATACGATCTCAGTTGACGCTTCTACGTGTCGTCATCTACTACCGACATACTCGCAGGATAGGCATTACGGTTAAATCACCGATTAAGGACTGTCTACCAAGTTGTAACTTTCCGTTTCCATTTCGGTCTCAAAGCTCCTTACATTGTCACACGCATATGACCACCGGTATGTCACTATTGTGCATGAGAGGTAATCTCCGAAGTTCAATCAGGGCAGTGTGTTGGAGCCGTTAAAGGAAGGACGGTACTTACCCCGAGATCTGAGTTTTCGTATTTCGAGTGTCTCTTTTTAAGGGGTTCTTTGTCCGTAGGTTTAGCGACCGGTACGAAGAGTATCGCACAAGCGTACCTATACTTTTCATTGGTGCAATGCCCGGTGAGATATTTCTCAGTCGGGCTCTTATTTAACTATACATGCATCTAGCGTACTGGAAACTTCACGAATAAAATTGGAGATCGCACAACAGCTTTGGTGCCCATTAGGGAAGTCGAAATAGCCTATGAGGTAACGCAGAGCTGCCTGGCGTTTTGAACTAGCGAGTCGTGCGCCATCCTTGTGCGTAACTAAGCACCTACATGGAGAAGGTGGTAGGGTGGTGCGGTAAGTCTTCTGGACAGCGTTTACGAGTACACAAACTTGAATTACCGATTCTTAAAGTTGGGATGAGACAGCATGCATAAGGTCCACCCATCTTTAGTCGGCGTTTCACAAGAGATGCGTCTCTCGGGCGACGTACCCTCACTCTGAGGGGAGACGTGATACGGGTCCGGACCCAGGGAGCCTGACGCTAGTTCTGCACATCTCTTTTGGCAAGCAGTATAACTGGACGATACAAAGGCCGAAGCGATGCCTAACTATAGTTATACACTATTGAAACTTAGTTTTTGCACTCGCTCCTTTCTGCGCGCGCTATCACACTCGTCGTATTCTCCACGCCGTGCATACTACAGTGACATTAGGTGGCATCAACACTCCAGACCCAGTAACTTCTGTACAGATAACTTCTTCCTCTACCAGCCTGAGCGTAATCCTAAGAAAGAGCAGTCAAACTTAGCCCACGTAGAGATTATCGTGATATTGGGAATAGCACTTTTTCCTGGTAGTAGTTTTACAACGGCTCCCTCGCCTATAGGAAGCGACATCAATCCTGTCTGGGAGTCTCTAAGAGACAAGTAACGTAGAACGATGCGTACTTCGTTAGACCGGCCAGCGACCACTCCACCGAGTCAGGCGCTTCAGAACGTATTTGGTCCGCGACTATGCCGTACCTACTATATAGCTAAGATTGTCATCTTAACCGATCTAGGTGCGTTAGTGGAGCGGCGACGGAACTGCAAGCGATCATTGACACTAAGTGTATACCTGGAGTGGTACCAGCTCCTGATCGGGCTGCAGTGTAATTGAATCGGTTACGCGGTGCATGTTACATATCTCTCGTACTAAGAGACGCACTTTATAGGGGCCCAGACTTTCTGATACGGTGGGGGAGTCCGCTGATATGAAAGACGAGTTGATAGAGCCTATTCGAGTCCGCTTGGGGCAGTGACTATCAAGCAACAAAATTTAGGAACATTCAAAGTACACGTATGTCATTTCCTGAGGTCAAACGAGTTGCATGAGCGTTTGCCTTTTTGGGAGATGTGCAGGTGTTAGGTATGCCAGATGTGTGCCCTTCTACATCTTTGCAGAATGGTGGTTCGCTTATAGTATAAAGCAAGGATTACTTATCAGCCCCGCAGTCTCACTAGAATCCCTGGCAAGTCCTCGACTAGTAGATTATCGCCTTTGATATAGAAGTGAAGACGTATAATGTAGTCTCGTCTACAGTTCATGTAAGCCCTGGTCCTTCATATCTAGACTGGTAGACGTATCAGAATTCTTCACGTGGCAGAGGATTTTTCGTTGCTATATCAGAATGCGGGGCAAAGGACCTGACCGTCACTTTATTTGATTAAGTCACCTACTCTGGGTAGTGGCCGCGGAAGGGGAGCACCCGCTAATCGATTATAATCATCAACGTGTCGTCGCTGAAATCTACACCTAATTCCTCAGTCTAATTCGTGGATGGGCTGCGTCCCCTTTCGAGTAACAGTCATTTGCATATACTGGCTTGGTTAGGCCTACCTTGGCGTCCCATAACCCCTCCGCGTGTTGCACTGAGTAGAAAGGAACGACGCCGGTTTCACCGCCCTGGAGTAAGATGTACTAACTACGTAATACGAGGAAGAAGGGGGAATTTATGGTGGAAGCGACGTAATGGGGCGTAAATGAAGAGCTTGGAGTGCAGCCTCTCGTCGTTTTAGTTTGCGCCATAAGGCAGGTTGGCGATTTTCATGCCATGGCGGCTCCCATTGATAGGACTTTGAGACGCAAGAGTCTGGTTTAACGAATGCGTCGGCTGAACCTTGGATTAGCACAGAAGACCGTTAACAGAAGGAGTAACCTCTGCCCGGAAGGCTAGTCCCGGTCCCATTATGTCCCGACGCTGTTTTTTCCTGAAATATTATCGGCGTAGACACGGTGACTTAGCGCACCCTACAATCAACGTATCCTTAAGTTCAAAGATACAACCGACTACAGGCCGTCGCAGTAGACAGCACTCTCCGGCCCTACACCTTCGCCTACTAGCAATCACTCGCGTTACGGCTTCGGGCCGTCAAGAAATAGACCAGCCTAAGCGGCACAGCTTCCCGGTGTGACTAAGAGCGCCATGCGTAGGAAGACGGGAAATGGCTCGAAGGTGTTGGATAGGATCTAATTTTCAAAGGCACACCAGTTATTACGATGTTCGCGACAGAGCTTCATACGCATGGTATTATACGCCTTCATACATCAATAAGCTGTACGCACGGGCCGCGAGCCGTCCAGTTATAGAAACCTGATAAAGTCAATCTAAAAATACTCAGCGTCTCAGGACGAAGGTATTCTAACCGATCCACCCGCTGGTCACAGATTAGCCAATAAACAAGCCTGCTACCGTCATAGCACATGCGATGAGTACGTAACAGATATGAAGTCTTACTCCAAACCGCGGATGGCTAAGTTACCAGTGCACGATCAGCGTATAACTACGGAAAATTCTCACAAGGATGCATGGCCAGTAGTGACCTGTTTTGTACTACAACTAACTATTCTAACATGAGGTTAAGTTGTCAGTAGTAAAATGACGAGTCGCGGACACTCGTTGTATATCACTTGTTACTCCCAGAGCCGTATAGATGTCTCTCGCTCAAAACGCCAGACGGATTATGCTCGCAAGTATCGGTCCCGGGTATGTCCTATAGGTAACATTAGTTTGTGCTTCACCATGTTCAAAGAACTTGTCATTACTGAGAAGGAGCTGCAGACGGCATGCGTGAACACGCGTCCTGAAAAGTCAAAAATTATTCGAATAACAGCTCCTAGCGCCTGTTGTGGTACCGGTTGAAAAGCTAGAACAGTGCGGCGCTTCTACCTAGTTGACCGGCGCGGGGGCGCAGAAAATGGTTAATGATGAGCCAGATGGGTGCCATTCCCGAGACCACCGCAAAAGAAACTCTCACTATCCCAAAGTAACTTATTTTTTCGAGGTGAACGAACACCAAGATGTCTAGGAGGTTGTCTAGTCCCCTCGGGCTTTTAAATGGCCTTTGGCACGGGTAAGACGCGACTCCCACCCGTGTGTAGTTGGGCCGCGCCTATTGCAGCGGCCTACACGAATAGCCGAGGCTCGTTATCCGATCGAATGTAGCTGGGAATCCACGTGCAGGTGTAGTGACTCCTACCAGATCAGCGCGGTGACCGAGGGATTATGTGGTCCAACGTCCACCCACCTATTGGGTGGCAAGCGTCGCGACGAGGCCGAGCGAGTGTTAAGATTCTCATAAGAGGCCATCAATTACGTCTTTTCGTTAGTGTGAAGCGAGTTAGGGAGACTGCCGTGTGGGGCGTCTAAGGACCTACACACACGTGCGCAGTTTCCGTCCCTCCGACATGTGTCTGCCCTTCAGGAAGTCTATCCTAGCGTAAATGAGTTAGCGCTGCAGCCGAAATATTAACAGCTTAGGTTGAACTGCAAAGTCTCTTTTCCCTTAGCTCATCTCAGATTTGATGGGTCCGTTTACAATATTGGGCCTAATTGGTTTAGTCTGAGTACTGGGAAATTCGGGCCATTTCCCGGGGATTAGGCGGCGGGGTTTCCCTGGTGATACACACTGTAGTGAGAACTGTTTACCTTGCATACCGTCGGAGGGACCCTTCAATGAGCCCCCGTTCCGCCTTACTAGCCTAAAAAGAGGTAGCCGTTACTCACCAACCTCCATCGGTGCTATCAGGAAACCTGGTCCACCCGGCAAAACACTAGGGTGTGATCCGACCGGGTCGAAGTATCCCATTAGTCAGTTGTGGTAGTGCCGGGTACGGTGGTATTCACAAGCCTAGTGGAACTCGCTTTCAGTTTTGTCCACCAAAGGAGCAATCCAACGCCTGGGAAGCGTGATCCGAAGCAATATATCCACCCGCGCAAGCCTCTCTCCGACTAAACCCACAACCTGATCCACAGAAAGGTACTGGGCCATCTCTTCGATTCACAATTGTCTATGATCGAAGAAATTTCTACAGAAGGCAGCTCGATCTACCGAAGTATCATTGAGTGGACTTTTCGTCTTCCGCGAGGTCTCCCTTTAAGGTCCGGCTCAGTAACGGTCACCTAGTCCTGTAGAAGTGGAGACTTCCGCGTCTCGGTCATATATAGCGTACCACGTCTTTGAACGGATAATACACTTCTCAACGGAGGGTGATTGCTTCATAGAACAGCAAGTCTTCTCAGCTCATATGAATCTATAGGGAAGCGGTGGTTGAGAGGGACGATACTATGCGGTTATGTATGTGGCCCTGGTTGAACGTGGATTAACATTGACATGACCAAACATATCAGATAAAAATTAGGCAGAAGATGGGTCCTTTTTGGCCCTTCTACGTTATTTTGAGGCTAGAATTCGGAGTCCTAAGACCGCCTCTAATGGAGGAGCCGTCTGAGTTCTGGTGCTATCATATTTCAACCTCAATTTCCACTGACCAATTACGGACTGCGTGGGGTGTGAGAAGGCAGGCCTACGTCGACGGAGTAGGGCTACTTGACCTCTTTCTGCGTGAAAATATAAATAGAGGTCATAAAGCCGTAGGGTCCATTCAAGAGCACGCTTCCCAGATGAAATCCTAAGTCACGTAGGTATAAATAAGGCGTTAATCTTAAAATCATCTAACGTGCATGCCGGAGTAGAGCACGTTTTCTTGAAAAAATCGCCGCGCTGGCTGAAACTTGCCCTTGGATTAACCATCCGGGGAACGAGTAGTTTAGAGAAGGAGGTATTTCGTGCTTATGCCCCTGTACAACAAAAGTAAGGGTGGAGTCACATAGGCGGCAGCCTGCCAAATAAACTACGAATGGACTTCACGCACGCACTATCAATTCATTGCGTTTGGGATCGTCGCGATGGCATTTCGCACGCGGCATGGCGGTTTCACTCGTGGTTAGGGCAGAAGCACACTCGTACTAAGACAGGGCCTTTTCGGAATTAGTAAAGACCGGCGAGGGTCGGCTTCGGTGGAACGTCATCGTCGTAACATGCTCCTAGTGCTTAGGGGTGAGGGACTATCGTCTTGAGGCTTACTGGATCCGGGGCGGTCCAGCTGCGAGAGGAGTAATTATTCCAAGGGCCACTCGCCTCGCAATATAACCCCTTTAGACTAAATGTATGCTCTATCAATATAATAAAGACCCTAGGTCCGCATCCAAGTAAAGCGGATAAGGTGGGATGAAGACCCCGGTTTAGAGAACTCTGGGCCTGTAGTACGCCAGGGTGGCCTGAGCTCCCGAGGCGTAAATATGTACTTGTATGGCCTTTAGCCTCGAGCGGCTATGGGCCAAGGGCGCATCACAGTATATTAGCCAAGCCGAGCTGTTGGGGTGAGATCTATCGGGTGGGAGAGGCAGCACGCCCTCAAGCAGGGGTAAAGACAATAGTCAATGATTTAATTTCTTATCTAGAGTCTAAGGAGGGGGTCAAATTCAGGCGCGGACGTTTAATGTTTGCTGCTTGCTCCCTTCGTGCGGACCATCACTGGTAACCTGGATTGACGCGAATCAACCTCTGTCTTTATAGCAGAGGTTACGCATCCTGGGGTAACAGCGGATCGCTGGGTCATCAGCAACGGTGGATCTCTTAGGTCGACGCTGGGTTGTAGCTCACATAGACCCCCTGGTAGCATCACAGAAGAATACAATGGCATTCGAATTTCCTAGAGTGCGTAATCGAAATTAGTATTGTCGCTCCAAGAACAAGTCGGGCCCCCCTCGATTAGTTACTTGTATGTACTGCGCGGCCGCCCCTATTGTTGCACGTGACAGCATTCGGGTGGCATGATAGCAGGAAGGGTTCAATTGCGGACTATGCTCAAGATGGAACTAATTACAACACCAGTGCGTATAAGGTCAAACATAATAGTTGGTCTAACTTTCCGCTCCGCCGACAAGCTCTTCTACCAAAAAAAGCTTGCAAGCAGTCTTCTATTTATGAATACCTCTCACCCAACGAGTACTGATAGATTGAGTTTCGATGTACCGCCTAACATAAAGAGGGACGAGCAGCCCAGCTACATGGACTCCTGAAGACGACATGGTTCGTAATAGCAGCATCATGCTTTTGCTTGGTTGACATCTTGTCGAGTAGTAGAGTAGTAAAGTACAGAACGTCTCGTACATAGTCTGGGGATGACCAAGGAGTAGTGATTGTGAGAAGTCTAAAGCAACCGCTCCGTCCGATCGGGGCCTAAATCAGGATAGCTATTACAAGAGACTGCACAAGTGAAAGGAGGAGGGATTGGGCGGATTCGACTGACCAGTTTAGGGTCTCATTACCGACCGCGTTCTACTCTTTTTGCCGTTGTTAGAATTCCTTGCGCCCAGGCCGTGGACCGAGACAACTTCATCCCCAGAGGATGCGGGTGGCTGATTCGCATAACAGTTCGCGGATTGGACAAGTACCCAATAGTCTCTGCTGGGAAAGAACGCCCGCCTCTATAAGTCCGTTCCCATTTTGGGACACCTTCGGAGGCACCTCTATTAGCATCATGATGTCCCGCATTACGAACGTCGCGTATCTGCAGCAGATCCTAAAACCTCTTCGACGAGTATCTGAACGCGTAGGATGCTGAACAGCGCGTCTTATACTTGGCTACTCTATAATGGAACTCCATCGTATCACCACCTGGATCCCGTCGCACATTTAAAGCTGGAGGGGCGGATCATGTACAGCGATTAACCCGGCAACGGGTAATCACCGCGTCGCGCATTGAAGCGTATGAGTTACGCCCCAGTGACAATACGGAACGCTGTTCCTTGAACCTGTACAGCGACGACTTGATTCCGGCATGCGACCGGACTCTTGCCCTACAGGAAAGAGCAAGTTAACAACTAGAATGCGACGCTTGGTAAATGGTGCACGTGGAATGGGACGTAAAAGAGGTGCATTCGAGCTCCCGCGAGCGACCTGTAGGAGTCAACGGCCATTGGGTAACAGTGCAGCCATCACATCTACGGCCAGTAAACAGGCCCCGCCTACACCAATGGCCGCCTCAGTCAGAAAGGCTGGATAGCCATAAATTCAAAACTAGCGCTCGAGCATCTAATTATCTCTCGGTTGCCCCTCTACAAACTGCTGACCCGGTGTAGGCATTTGTGGTCGTCAGGGCTCCCATCAGGCCGGAGAAATACTGCTCATTTTAGGGATTTGTGAATGACAACAACGAGCTACCCAAATGCACAAACACCCAGCCCGTCATCTGGCCATATAAGTAGGTTGGTCGTCTCGTTCAGGTTTATAATTGAAATCCTACACTAGTCAGCTATCTCGTGTCCAAACTATGACGACTCCGGTTACTTACTTTGATGACATTACCAGATATCATCACGGGAAATCGCCCGGAGCCCCCCGGATGCCATACTCTTATACAGCTACCTAGGATTAGTTACGCAATTGAGCCGGTTCTTCTCGCCTGTAAAAATATCCCACTTGGACGCTTGGTCTGGCCGCGAAGAGTTCCGAAGAGGGGGCAATCCTTCGATCAAGGTATATGGTGGCCCTAGCGAGCTTTCCCGGGTGGCGCAGATGCTGGACCCAAAACAGACGAAGGCCAATTAAGAAACCCAATCGATCTAACTCAAATCGGAGCAACAGTGAGGTGAGCACCCGCCTGTTTTCATCATCAAACAGGGGAAGTCGGCTGTTCATTTCACAGCATAAAGAGAACTTAGTTGAGCAGAAGAAACCCAAATTCTTATCCTGGACTACCCCCCGTTCGTAACGTCGAGCCTTGGAACACGAAGTCGACATAGTAGCGACTATCCCAAGAGCCGGCTGTTGACTTCCAATCAAACTCCTGCCGCACCCGCTGTACTGAGTCCTTAAACGTAGAGACACCTACTGACCTAACCTGTCCCCGTCTGGGGTGAACTGGGAACAGAACGTCGAATCACTGGAGGAGCATCTATGGTGGCGGCGACGGGCGCTCGAGTCAGAACGACCGCCTGTTGCCATCCATTCGCCTACATAGTGTGTCCCACGGATACAATGACGGGGAATGCGCGGCAACATTTACTCTTATCTACCATTGGTATAAAGTACGATAGAGGTATATCCGATGCCCGCCTGGAATTCGCAGCTTCGGGAGTAGTCAAAACCGTTTTAAGATCTTGGGCGCTGCACCTCGGAGATTCTTTGCAATATGGTGTCACCTGGAAATCTCCTGAATGGATCTATTCCGCCGTGGACTAACAGATATATTAATTCAATATGTTAAAGCCTCACGTCTTCACTAGCTGATCATGTCTGTACTCAGCTTCCCCCTTTTTGACTTCTACACGATCTATGGGGGGTACTTTTTCTCTACAAAGAAGTGGAATTATCAGTCCATCATATTGTCCCCAGAGTGCAGCAAAGACTGACTAGTCCGACTGACGACGGGCAGCCAATGTACTGGCGGTCACGCCACCGACAAGAAGAACATCAGGTTCGGACCTGTTTTCGTTGGTAATTATGTCCAAGGCGTACCCGCGCGGAAGAGTACTCTACACATGGGTCCTGACCCTGCCGACGTAACATAATAATGTATTGTCGTATGATTTAGGATGCTTCTCTATTGGCGATTTCAAGGGGACAACGGTTATGGTGGGGAGACCTCCGACTAACTCTACACTGTGCTTCTGACGTCAGAGACGGTAACGCTCTTTAATGCGAGGCGGATTCGGATCTCTGGTGATTGGAGGCTTCACACTGTCTCCAGAATTCCGTAGGTCTTCGTAGTGGGCCTGAACCTGTTGAATACATGAAGCCTATTACCACCGACCGGTAAGGTGAACCTTGTTTGGCATTACGGTCAAAATACCGTGTCGTCAGAGAGATTGAGGAGTCGGACAGTAGCGCAACAATTACACGCGTAGCGTGCGACGCCTATTTCCACCAGGATGCCTCATGCAAGTACGAAGTCCCCATCCCGCAGTGTGTGAATTCATAGGATGCAATCATAAGTATCCTATGAACAGTCATTTTTCTTCCTAGAGGGTGATTTCTATAGCAGCCGGGCATCTAGACGTGGTGAGGATAACTCTACCGTTAGTACTAAATTTGGGAAGCTGCAAAGCCAGGTTAAATAAACACAGTGATGCAGCCGACGACGGACGTCATAGCAGCGGTATTCAATGCCGTCTTTAGGACGCATCACACGTGCGGCTTCATAGAAGAGGAAACTTACTGTAGCTACAGGACGACTGCACGCCTGGTGGTCTAGACGGCCATATCCAGAGAACTCCTATGCGGTGGATGATCCATGCATGACTTTGTCGGTTATGGACCTTCAAGACTCTTTTGTATAGGGTCCATTGCTAGAAGGGTCATATAGCATAGGCGTTGGACTCAGTCTATTGCTAGCCGCAGTTGGTGGACGTTTTGATGACCGAACGCGCGCAGTCCTGGTTGGTGTACAAGAAATTCCCCGCTAACGTCTAAGGACGATGGAAGAGTTGCCCACCTCGAACAGCCTGCGTAATTATGCTAATAAATCGCCCGTTCGAACGTTGCTAGCAATCATGCCGTCGCATTAGGGAGCCGATTGAGTGGTCAGTTATACTAAGGTTCTACCTCCAAAATAGTATGAGAGATCTCTCTCTGCAGTTGCACGACAAGTCTCCAACAACCGATCGCGTAATCGATCGTAGAGGAGTCGGCCGCGTCGTTCTGATGAATGATTTTTTCTGCCGCCATAAGGTGCCTGAATTAGCACACATCACGTTGTAAAAGACTTTGGTGAGTAAATTCTCCTCTTAGCAGATGAGTATGATATGCGGTAAAATGATCCTAAAAAAACGAGTATCCGGCTGGGGCGTAGACGGTCATCGTGATATCGATAACTGGTATGCTGCTGTAAACCCACATCCATCAGAAGGCCTTGCGCTTAACTCGAGATAAAGTTTCGACATGCGTTGGGGCCCTCCCATTCCCGATGTTTGGTTACTCTAATCGCTCATGCCCGTTCAATCGACCGCCCATAGCTCAGTACGCTGCCAGACGGGAGGGTAATTCGATATTGGACTGGCTCCAATAGGACAACCTAGAGGGCCCTGCAGCGGCTCACATCACGGCTAAGGCTCCTGGTCCATTGATATTGACCCCCCTGGCAACGCGAGTTCTTGCGTATGGTGTCGCAGCCCCACGACGCGCGGCGATTCCAAGGCAGCTTGGTTCGCTATCGAACAAGTATAATCAAAAGGTTGTTATATCATCTGACAGCGTATCTCCCCGTATTGACAAGGCGCTCTTCTATATCATGTGGTTCAACGGCTTACGATGCTTAAGTCCGGACCCTACAGTTATCAGCTGACTGTAGGGAGGTCGGGCCCTTATATGCTCTACGGGCGTTTTATCAAAAGACGTGCTCATAGCTTTAGGCGATAAAATGTAACCATCACTGGAAATAGAATGTTTTAGCAGTACAGTCAAACTGCGAGGAGTATAGTTACTTGAAAGTCAGTGAAGAGCGACTACTAAATCGCATGGTTAAAAAATCAGCTCCACGTTTATCGAAAGTACTTGCCTGGTTATACGCTCGTTATTAGGTTAGGCCTACAGTTATGCTGTCACCAAATACTCACTTTAGAAAACTGCTTATCCTGTGTACGATGATGCATTTATGCGATGGATTGCTTAATGCAATAGCTCACGCAGAATGTTCTACACGTCGGCCGCTGTCTTGTGGGGCGGTGCTTATAAGACGTCCAGAAGGGCCGGGGAAACTTAGTAGCGTCCTCTGTCGAGGTTAAATTAGCTCATTCATGAACTTGGTGAGGCTGTAAAAATAAGACGTTCCTTCCCGGTAGTGCTGGCCCTAGAGCAACTTGACAGCCGGAACGGCATTAAAGTTAGACACCAGGCACTAGATAGCCACGTCCGCCATCGATGTCTCGAGGATCTAAATCAGATACGCCTTAAATGGGTATACAGGAAGGTGTAAGGTTTAACGACGTGAAGCGCAGCTTGAGAGCAGAGGGCACTGGTGGGCATCTGAGCAGTATCTGGTGGTACCATATGTTGCAGTTGACCTGCCAGGGCGAGGCAGGTCCAATTGATTGGAAAATCAATCTTGAGCCAAAAGCCCTTCGACTACTTGTGGTATCACCATTAGGCTTCGGTCTATTGCTGCTTGGCAACGTACCCGAAGTAAGTCATGTCACGATCGGGGCCCTTTGTCTAGCCATGTGGGGCGGTTTCTGCTTACGCTTCCCGGGGCCGGTGAGCTGGTAAGACCCCAATATAGTCCATACAGGCGTAAGTCTCCAGGCACCGCTAAGGTCGTAAAGCGATTGTTATGTGGTCCACGTCTCTCGCGAAAAATGCGCACGCATTCCACCGCTACCGAATCTTAAGGATCCGTCATGATCCGTATCCAATTCATCCTTTTGTCATCGATGGCAGGTCTGACTTAAATTGTGAATGGGGTTGAAGATGGGGTCATTGTATCGGTGAAATCACTCTGGAAACATCGCACTATGTGTCGTCTAAGTAACGCTAGGTTACCGGTAAACGGATTTATTTTAGGACGGAGAAAGAGCGGTAATACCTGCTGGAGTCTTGACCGCAGTTTACCATTGAAAAGGACATCAAATACGGGGGTCTAAACCGATTCACAGCATCCACGATCCGAGGAAGAAAAGAAGCCCTTATCAATACCACTGCGACTTGAATCCGCACACCTCTGAGCCCTACCATTGTTTTAGCTACCTGGGAAGGATACTTCCTTGCCAGTAAGTTCCAGCATAACTTGCAAGATCCAGTATTCTTTGGAATAGGCCCTTGGACCACTGAAGGGCTTTTCTACTAACGGTGACGGAGTGTGCATGTTAAGCACCGACACCGTGAAGGAAGCGCGCTGCTGCGCCACTGAGGAAATACGCATAACCCTTGAAAGGAGAGACTTCAGAAAACTCAGGATGGGACGGCACAAGAATTATGAAGGTCTAGTATAGGTTCGTTACCAAATTCATGTCAAGAAGAAGTTTTATGTTTTGATTCGTACACTGGCCCGGCTTCTACAAATCCATTCGGTAATTGTTCCATACTTTGAGCAGCTACCGAACGGGCGGCTAGGGTGAAGGTAAATGCTGAGTCATCTCACATTGAATTGCATTACTGGGCCGCTTCGTGCTTTCCTTTCATACGCACATTGGATCAACCGCGGTGCTCCGGACCACTCTGGGTGCGTGACTCGTATGAGAGCTAGCCTGTGCGGTCACGACATGCGTACGGATAAGCAATCGAGACAAAGTTATGCGATGACTGTGGCCATGAGCCTTTCCACTGCATCTGTGCCTCATATCTCAGCAAGACGCATTACTCTTCGCACCACTAGCACAGGCATTAACTCACCTCTTTCTCGGCGAGCATTCAAGCCGGGCGATCAACATAGCTTAGGAATAGTGGAATCCCCAATCTTTGGCGAGAGAGATGCTGATTACGCCGTCTCGAATGCTCGTTAACTTATAATGTCGCGAAATACCATATAGTTCGTGCCCGTGGTCACCTCAGCACATTTGAGGCCCGCGATTCTGGTGTAGAATTTACAACCCACGGTGTCATGTACCGGCCCTTCAGTAACTGCTATCTCGTTACCGCCAAGCCCCTTGATAACAAGTATTTTGGCTGTCTTAAAGGCCTCATCAAGGGTATGTAGAGACGCACGGGCCTGGGTAAATGCACCTGCCGTTTCTAGGCTGAACCACCAGGACGAGGGAATGGCGCCTAGGAATGCTTGATCATGGAATTCCCGCTTCGAGTAAGTCAAATGAAATAGCCAGTTTGCTTCCCGATCTCACAACCCCCAAATTGGGGCGAAGTCACTTGTCTAGTGCTTGTAGGCTGAACCCTCGGTAGGAAGTACGTACCATGGTCGTTGTATTAGCTAATCCACCAGGGCGAGAAACCTCTGGAGGCACTCATGATATAACAGAAACTAGGGGTAACAAACGTGTCAACTGACGAGGAGAGCTTATTACAGGATACACGTATATTTCGATACCAATGGGCAAGAGCTTCGCTGGGAGGTCGGACCAACGCAAACTGGGGAACAGGCTCATTTTGACTGAAGTTCGCATAGAGAATCACTGTATGCTAACACTACTACATCTAAACACATGTACCGAAATCCAGGCCTGTTAACCTGGCCTCTGTGGATTGAGAACAGGAGACGTGCGACTATACCGTCACCTACGAGAACCCCCCGGCCCCGTTCGTCTAAACGATTCGTGCTTAAGATTCTCACTAGCAGAAGAAGATGCACGTCGCGAGCCTCAGTCACAGTGCATGCGCCATTTACCCCTTCTATTTAAATATCGCTTTGGGTCCTAACCTCTACACATGCGTTCACTAGAAGTAGTGAGGGTTACCAGCACTACTCCAAAAGAAGAACCACCCCTCAACAGATGGCCCGAAGGTAGGTGCTAATTCTACTCAGAACTCACAGTGGTGGAATCTGATACCGGTCCAGATGGCGGCCGCATGACCCCGCATCATCCCAAGGATCCATCCTGTATAGACCGACCGCCCCGCCGCCTTTTGATACTAAAGTGTTACAACGCCGGACCGCAGTCCTCCCGAATATTATTTAGCCGCTCATGCTGTTCCAGGAATTAAGGTCGGCGTTACGGAGGGGGGGTTATGCGAGAATCCGCGTAAGCGTCTACTTGCTGGTTCGAAAAAACCAGATAATCCTGCTCGAGTCGGATTCAATGCGTGAGAATCTTAACTAAGTACTTCGCTCGCGGATTATAGGTATATGTCCAGAGATCTAACAGCCCATGAAAGAATACTCGCTGTTTGACTTTAACTCGTTAGAGACCAGCTCTGCTGCCCGTCCATGTAGGGACCATGCATACTACATTCGGAAGCGTACGTGATATTGCCAAACCAGTCTTATGGTAGGCAGCACAAAACGACTGGCAGTCGATGTAAGTCAGCTGCGAAGAGATCTCATAACTTCCCGATTCCTATTCAATCGCCCTCCATACCGATTGTGGCTAGCCACGCGGTCGCTGGGCAATCACGTTAAGGACCTACTACGAGGGAGGAGCACGATAACACTTGGAGCCTGACGCACGTTTTAAGGGAGAAATTCATAAGAGTAGAACGTCTACGACTGTGCTCGTGGTTGATGCGTCCAAGTCTCTCACACACGTATGGCATAGTAAGGCAACGATACTATCAGTACCACAGGAGAAACGGCATTAAATGAAAAGCCTTCTCGGCCTACGCGACTCCAATAAAATACAATATCCATTCTCATGTCGTGTCTAAGCCGAGTCGAGCGTTGAAACGCACCAGTTCTTACGATCCAAGGGTCCAGCCGGCGTGTTACTATGACCGCTCGGCCCAAGCAGCAGTAAGATGTCATGATGCCTGGCTGGACGTACAACGTCTAGCGTATTAACGGCGTGGGGCACATGGGCTGACCCTGGCCGATATTGACTTGCCCTAGTTGAGTGCGAATGTATACACCCGATACTACTGTAGTCAAGAATATCCCTTCTACGAACGCTAGCAAGAAGTGCGGGCCGGTATAACACGGTGTTTTGAGGGAGAGTCCGTTACTCTTCTAGTGACAATTAGATACCAGATAAGCAGATCCGAAGGTAATCAATGTGTACTGCTAGTACGGCCTCCAACCTCCGATAAGATCATTAGCCGAACGCAATGATTCGCTATTTCATAAGTTGCCTATTCTTTAATAGTAACTAAGTATTTTTAAGGGGCTTATCATGGTCTATACCCCGTGAGGCGTCTTTGCGTGGCTGTCCTGTTCTGGAACGAATGCGCGTCTCTCACCGAGTGCGCAAGGGGGGACTTCTGGATTGAGTCGGGGACTTGATGGCGGATGTGTGACATATTACTCGCTCCGGTTTCCCGAGAGCACTGCCCTTATGGGTTTCACAGGAAACTTGCACGAGCGGGTGAGCAGCGAGCCCTTATTGGTATCTATTAGATGATTATAGGCTCACGAAATGTTTTACAATCATGACCGCCTTATTCTGCCGCGTGGCGCTTAAGAGGACGGGAGGTCTAGGATTTATCTGTTGAGTATAAGCTTCTGTAACACAAACGTATGGTAACCGGCGAATGGCGTGTGCAACACGATAGCTCGCGCTGAGACACACGTGTTGGAAAGTTGCTGACAGACCCACTACTAAAGCCATGTACGACCGAATTAAGTAATTTAGAAAGTACTACTCCTATCGGAGGTGGTCAGCATTCGATCGACTGAAGGAAGCTGTTGTAATTGGCCTGGTACACGGCCACGAGGGTATGTCGATTACGTACTCAATCCGTCTAGCATACATATGCTGTGCGGGACGAATATTTCTGCCGGACGTTCTAGAGTTGAGGTCGGATAGATCCCTGCTGGCGCTCCCTTTCGGAAGAACAGCGTCCCTCCACGATTAACCGTTTTGTAGCCTCCAACCAAGGAGTCAGTTACAGTGTCCAGCTATACGTGAGTTATTGGGGCTTGGCCACAGGAGGCCCATACTTTTGTAAATCTCCCTGACGTCAACTACTACGAGCATATTGACACATCTTCTATTCTGATGTTCATACGGGCAGACGACAGTGAGTGTGGTCGCACCGCCCGGTCGCTGTTATACTGAGGTACGCGATTCTCTGCACTCCAGTTCGCAAGAGCCGTAGCGAACACAGATCGGTGGCATGTTAGGCTTCTACGTTTGATTAGGGCGGCACGACAGTAGCCAAACAAGCGGTGACCGTACCCAAGAATCTCGACATGGAATTTCCAAGGAGGATGGCTTCCTGACGCTCCGACCCTGGACAAAGACGTACGGGGGCATTGTTAGTGTAGTGGTAGGCAAGTCCACGCTGAAAGGTCCACGGTGAGCCCCATCACGCGTTTGAGGATCAACCATCTTCCAGTAAGTATGCCGCCAACAAACATTTACAACCATATACGGTCACAATATATCAGATACCAGTTGGATCGGAAAACTGACTGTGTACCGCAATCGTCCGAAAAAAATAGCTGTAGGCTAAGAACGAATATCTTTGATGGCTGGCGCTAGCCCTTTGGAGTGAATGGAAATAAAAAATTATGAGCATATGTGAACTTAGTGGGCGGTTTATGGAATGTGAACGGTGTCAAGGTCAAAGTGGGATGGAAATAAAGCAGAAATGAGGGGGCTATCATTTCATGGGTGTAGTCGCGTGTTGTCGGCTTCAGAAGAGATAACGTGAAGCATGCCAGCGGATAAGAAGACGTATCCCAGAAACGCGCGAGGAGAAGGAGTCATCAAAACATGTGCATGCGCGGGTATCACAGCCTAGGAGGGTGAGGTGGTAGCATTCGGTCGCAGCTGGTGACTGTCGTCACAACTTTGGCACCGCAGATATAGTGGACTCGGCTTCATGATTTACCTCAGAGGAAGCTTATAAACCCTCCTGTGACAATTCCGATACAGATTCTTCTTTTCGTAGACACGGAGCGACCAGTTATCACTTAAAGCCGCTTCTAAGGATCGGGACGACGTCATCGCTAGTCAGGTGGCCATGAGATCGTCATGTCCTGTCATCGCCTTGAGACACTTGTTGTCCAGAAAGCGAGCCAAAGCTCTTCAACATTAAATACGCATCCTATGGCTAGGGTTAAACTGTGCTCCAACCCTAGTCTGTTACGTGATAGCTTTCTGGAGAATCGTTTGCATACGTGAGATCCGCATTACTCCGAATATCCGAGGTCCGGCTACTAGCATCTATTAGATGTTAGTACTTTCTGCACATACTTATCAACGTAACGGATTCCCCCCCCTGCAGACATCCGAATGTGGACTCACTCGGCTCATCTCCACTGCGGTAATCAGTCGAGGTTTCAACCGGAGCCACACTAGCAGGACCCCCAAACTATACGTAAAACTTCAACAAGACCCAACACGTTTTGGCAGCAATCCTAGTTTATAGTAACCTTCCTTAAGACCTTGATCTTGAAAGCTGGAGCCGCACCCGGGGAACGGCGCTATAGCCTCAGCCAGGGATGGAGCACTTTGATGTTACTAGTACTTAAAAGAGTTGCTGACCCGAGGTATTAATCATTGCGCGGGTTCTCCAAGCGCATTGTAGAGGATGTCATCGCCGTTCTCGATGCTCCCCTCAATTTCGACGGAGGTCTTATTGTGTATACCTCACATATTGACTAGTCAGTTAAGTCGAAAAAGAGCACTCAGAAGATACAATCTTGGCAGACCGACGACGACCTATTCAGCTATGAGCCTATTATGAGGTGGGTTCTGATTGCTCAAGTTGCGGACACAGTGTGTAGTGTGATAAGTTTCTCCCTTTCTGGTAAGTGAAGCCTATCATCTAGGTATAACTATATGAGCGCGAATGCTGGCCCGCTTTGAGTGATATGTCGGGATAGATCCCAACTTCCGCTACCGACGTCTGGACTCCCATGGGCATCTGGTACCCGTGTCCTAGTCGCCAGGACATCCAACCAATGATTCCGAGGGCGATAGGCCTTTCCTAAAGCTGTTGGCCAAGTCGACCACAGGGGTGTGAACTTTTCGGTAAAACCTCGATTGGGATGATTGACACAATGTCCTCTTGACATTCTGAAGTGTGTACCATGGACGCATCCCCATACTTAAAGGCATGTTCTCGTGCTTAAGACGGGTCAAGTCATAGAGCTAAGAACGCGGCAACGTCTAGCATATATTCGACGACTAACTGGAGCTCTCACGGAGCCAGCAGGATTAGCTCGTAGTATAGAGTCATAAAAATCGGAAATTGCAGGGAACTCGTGGTCGGCAGCGCACAGATAGGGCCTCATTCCTCCGTTGCCGGTATGGTTATTGGCGACCAGTAATTAGCTACCTAAGAGCCGCGGGGTCAGTCACTACTAGTCCGAGCTTTACGGCGTATTCGACGCAACTTTAGCGCTCGGTGCTTTAATTCGAATCCTTTAATGCATTTGAGGAGACGGGCTTCAGTGCGCTTTTTGCCGGGGCCAATGGCTACGCCAATATCGGCAAAGCCCCAAACTAAACAATGCTGAATCTCGGGGATTTCACCTTGACGGTTGACGAACCACCTTCGGCGGTCGGTATGATGATAGGACACGTGGCCGAGGACTTACCTACGCGAGCTGTTTTTGACAGCTCTCCTATCAGAATGTGATTTAGGGGCGTGGTATCGCCGGGGCGTTTGGTTTCTGCAAATTATGTGGCGACTTGAACAAGTGAGCATAATCGTCGCTGAACACTGGTAAAGCTCTACGGGTCTCACGCACAGACTGATCCGCATACATAAGGAACCAGACGTCTATTGTGAGTCACGCTTGGCCCGGCACATGAACCTCCGTATCATCATTTGCTCGCTTGATTGGGCTGACAGAGATGCGTATTTACCTGGGTCCGTCCTCAACATAAAGGCACGAAGTGTACGGTATATTACCATATTCCACTTATCGCGCAAGATTCCGCACGAAGTTCTTCCATAAATTATAGCACTGATATTTGTTAGGCCCGTGCATGTTTATACTAGTAACTCTTGGGTCCCACAGGTTTATGATATAGCAACATTTATCGGGGGGATGTCGCGCAATGGGTAATCAGGGAGCCCTTCATTGGTTACCCGATATATTGTCGATAATCTCTAAATGCCCGCAAGGTTTTTCTCTAGGTTAGGGATCCAGGTTGTGAATGTGGGTACTGCTCCTAACGGTGAGTACGCGCCGCCAGATTCTGTAATTCCGGTCAGCTCCAGACCTAGCCCTTACTGAGGTTCTTTGAGAGTGCGCCTTAAAGCATCCGAAGTGAATTTAGGAGCGACCTGTGTATAGCTCATTCGTTACGTACATGTGGTGGTCGTCCCATGAGTGCATTCTAAACCCCAGGAGTCATAACCAAGTCTCAATGCCAATCGTTTAAACTCGCCTCTCTTCTGGCGCGCTTTATCCACTGTCATGTACTTGAAGTTGCATATAGTCTGTAGGTGGAAGGTAATGTACCGGACGCCGATATTACTGAAATCTACACCGCCATTCAAGGCGGTCTTTCGATGGACGGGCCCTGTTGCGGTTATGTCAGTGCCTCGTCAAGATCAGCTCGGAGTCCATAAGTGTTCGGTTCTACGACTCGTCCCATTAGGAACCAACCGGATCTAGACGGCTACAAGTTTTGTCGGCCAAAGCTACCTCAACTTTGAGTCTCGTCCAGTCAGTACCTTTTCGGACGGTACATATTGTCAGCCGTCGCCCATTAGTAGCTTTCGTGCGCTGTTTCCAGTCTCGCCTCCGGGCTCTTGTCCCGTTTTCGCACAAGTTAGATTCCGCCGCGGGAGCACTAAACATGTCCATAATCGATTCCCACTATAATCTTAACAACGCAGACCTTGGCAAGCGTGTAACGCATTGGATGAGTGGCTGGGACTGGTTTACATGAGTTTTCGAAGTGAGATAGGGAATTTCCTGACGAATCTGAATCAACAGTCGCTGTAAATGTTAGATTCATGCTGAACGCTGTGCGGAGCAGATTTAGATTTACTCATGCGTAAATAATATCTGGCAAGGAAATGGTCCTTTAGGGTGAGGTTCTTAATTGCCGGCGTAAAGGTCAACCGTACAGGTCTTGCCTCATTTCATAAGACTGGATCACCAGTACTAGGTGCTGGGGTTGACGACAGGTAAGAAAATCCAAAGAAAAACACGCTTCCGGAAAATGCTTCCTGCCTGGCACAGACCTAGGGTAAGCAAATAGGAAACCTCCTCGTAGACTAGGCCCGTCGAGGAACCAATGGATAGCCTAGCGGATCCTGTTAAGCCGACAAAAGCCACTTGCTCGAATTGACGCGGATGGCGTGTTCAGCCTGTTCCGTCGATGACAAAATATATTCCATAGAGTGAGTCAGTGCCCAGCGTGCAAAGATTACTCCAAACTTGGGTCGTGGGGGGTTCCAGTTGAAACCGGGATTAACTAGTCGGGTCCCACAGCTGACTCATGGGTGATGTATGAACCAACCGTTCTGCGATGGAGTAGTTGGAACACAGGCACTAACTATACCCGAATCATTCATCGGACTGTGTGTCATAAGGCCCCTACTAGAGGATCCCGACCTCGTAAGACCCGCTAGACGATAATCAAAAGGTTTGCCTTGCGCGATCCCATCTGCGGTACGTAAGCGCGGAGAGCGGGTTTCACCAACGTAACCGTCTCGTGTCTCCGTCAGCGTCGTGAGACAGTCCAATCCCCACAATCAAAAGTTCTCCTCGGCAAGTCCTGTTGCAAGAGAGGCAGATCGTGCGAAGAAGGATCATACTGGTTGAGGACGAAACGCGCGTGAAAGTGAACGCAGGTAGGCTAGAGGCTCGTTGCAAGCCAGGAAATGAGACAGCAACCGACCCACTGCTAGTTCGCTGTAGTCATACCAGGATGGTAGATGCCATGGGGGAAATCACGGGGTAACCGATCACTTATAAAATGCTCATACAGCCTAGATGTAGTAACTGTACTAGATATGTTCGCAATTCTAAGGACCGACGATACATCATACAGAGATCCTCCTATGATTATGCGCTTAGTAGGCTTCCGAGGGACACACGGAGAAGCCCATGTCGATGATTATAGTACCATCTCGTTGTGAAAATGCACCGTAAGAAGGTTAGCACAGTAAGTTTTAGGGGCTTTCGCAGGATAGATTAAAATACAGGCATTCAGCGCTCATAGATGCGTAGGCGCGTTTAATGGGATGTTTTATGATTACGGTTCACGGTGGCATTGTGCATCAGGCTAAGTGTGCGTCAGAGACTTGCTGAGCGGGCAACCGCGCTGGTTTCGTCGTACATGTTCCCCAGGTACCAAAGTTGTCTGTGGTTAGCACGATGTCCGCTATCCTAATGGGTTTAGTATCCCATAATGATGGGTCCAACCAGCCATACTTGGGTAATCTACGTTGCATCATATGATTCCCTTGTGCAGTCGGCTTGGAGCCAACCTGAAAGTATGCGGATTTACAGATTTCCTCGACTACTAAAGCGATGGCAGCGTTTCGGCATAGTCTCTTGAATTCCGGCCTGTGAACGTGGTCCAATCCGGCCCGTACCACCTCGGCATTCAGGACTCTTACAGCTGACAAGCACCGGGGACGATCAATGGTTGGAGGTAACTTCCATCTGAGGTCACTATCCCGATTCAGGATATGCGCGTTTACGATCGGATTAAAAAACTCTCCTTTCAAAAGCCACGTGCATTTACAACTACCCGCTCCTATTTTGGCGCATGTGCTAGAGCACGATGGTTCTTCAGCGGGGGCTCTAGGCTATTAGTTTAAATGGTGTTGACCGAAAAACGCCGCGATCTCCACCTTGATAATGGGTCGGGAGTTGGGAATTATTTATAGTATCCAGAACATCTCAACACAGAGAACTACATCGTTGGATGCTATTCATAAAGTCTCATAGCAGCTGTATGCTGTATTAGACAGAATCCTGTCGAAAGTCGTACGCGCTTAGCACGAACGGTTTCTCTCTGCATTTATCGCGGCTTCACTTGTCTAACAGGATATGTGCGTTCAAGTTTGGAAGCAAGTGGAGTAGTCATACGGTGTTGTCTGCTATCCGAATTGCGGGAGTATGATACAGACCGTGAGTCTACAACGACGGAGCGTCCGGCTTTGAACCAAGCCAGGGAGGGGGTATCTAACTTGCGGCAAACCATCTACTTACAACTTTGACGCCCATATGGTGTACCTGGCTGTTTCTAAGTGTTACTGATTGGTCCAGCAAAAAAGACTGTACGCCGTCAGAATATCTCCACAAAGCTGTGCATCCGTTAATTCCCAGATGTCGTATTGTCTGGATGACGGTGATTGTTGGTCTAGTACTCTCTATTTCGGATTGCCTTATACGTTCGTCGAGTGAGCAGAAATGCATTACCTTTGAAATCGGATAAAGCTTGAGCGGTAGATCGTAAGAGCACCAACGCCCCGTAGTGCAACCACGACAGAGATTCTAGAGCTAGTATGCACTATAAAAACTAAAGTCGCAGAAGTGGGGCGCTCGTGAGCAAAAACCGCCACCCGACTCAGAAAACTGCAACAGCGGGCTAAGTCCGTCGTATAAAGCTACAGGTGCGAGCCATCCTTGATAAGTGCACCTTATCGTTAGAGCTCAGATCATCCAGTACTGGAGTCATCGCTGAATTCATACCAGGTAGACGCTCACGCTGCATGTCCTTCAGACATCTCGAGTTACTTCTTGTGTACAAATGTTTGGTTGTCAAGTTCATCTACGTGTCGGGCGACTGTGGCGCGTTGAAGCGTACTCCCTCTCTCTGCGCGCCTTTAATGCGACTGTATTAATCATTATAACTTTATTTACTTACTTATAATAGGGCGGAGACATTCCATCGTTCCCGCGCCCTGGGCTTGTCCGGGTCTGGCAAAGTCCGTGAAATATTACTGCGGCCGGCAAGATTTGTACTAGGGTGTAATCTCCTAATAGAGAACGGTAATGCCCGCGACTGGTTAATTAGCTCAGCCATAGGACTGAGGAAACAGGGTGCTACCAAGAGAGTCTCCGAAGTATTATCACGCTTCCGTGATAATAGAGAGCTTAGGCTGATCTTCGGCCATCCAGGACGCGATCAAGGTGGTTCCCTGCACCTGTTGATTGGAATGCTCTGTTGAAGCACCTCCACCCGTCGAAGGGTAGCGCTTAATATCCCTGGCGCTCGAGATCTGAATACAAAACTCCTCAGCCAGTCAATGTGGTGTATATCTGCAATACAATTGTGTGGTTAATAAAGTACTTTTCTATCTTTTTTGGAAACTACAGAATGTTATGGATAAAAACCACCTCTATCCCCCGAATTGTTTGACGTGCTTCTTCAGGAATCGCGATACCGTTCTTATCACCCCTTCGACGTTCCATGCGCGTCCTACGATAGAGAAGTCTACACGGATAGCGCAAGTGCGAGTGCTTTTGGATGGGGATCTAACATCAGGACTACACATGAATGATTTATAATTCTTGATTCTTTGGCAATGACCCAACGATGCGTGCCCTTCTCCAATTGAGCTGGGGTACAGCTTTAAGACGGCGGTGTGACCCGAACTGATTGAAACTCAGAGGAAGTAGAATGCCTCTGTGAGTCATGCTGACGTAAGTAGTCGGAAGCCCTTGGGCAAGTTGGCTAGCACGCTCGTTACATCTTCTTGGTCGTCCTCCATGCTGACTGTCATCAGCCATCGAAATGAGGACTCCGCCCTACAACTTCTGCACTAATACCTAATCCTGAAATTCAGTCGTAATGAAGATCGTAGGGAGTTATGAACATGACCGAGGATGACCGTTAGTAGTATCCAATCCTCCTGAGAGAACCGCTGCAAGGGTTTGGGAAGTTTTAGCGGCGACGGTCACCGCTGTCGTTTGCTAGGGCACTCGTACACCAATCGCGGAAACGAATATCAGACCCAACCACACAACAACTCGCTCTCGTCGTATGATCGGACGGCGTGAGGCATATGTTACAATCAACGGGCTAGACTGCACTACGCATGCGGTTTGTGCAGTATCACATTTCTCTTGACGATTAGCATAAAATTGGAGGAGGTCTTCCTTTTAATCGAGTGAACATCGCGCCGGTCAATGGAAACGGACGCACCACCGCAGCATTTAAACCTGTCGCGACTAAATACAGTAAAATTAAAACGCTCGGAATGTTAGGGACCCTATGGGATGACCGGCAGCTACAGTTTTAGACAGTGACGCTCACTGGTAATGGCCCCTTCGCGAAGATTCAAATCTTAGTCCGCCGTATACCATGCCGTGCGGTACACGAACGAGCTCACTAGGGATTTTTTTGTCGTTGGAAACATGTGAAATCTCCTCGCTCTTACGCCATTATCATCAGCTCGCAAGCCGGACCCATCGTATGCGCACGGTGGTCCAGTCCCACATCGAATGGTTAAGTCGGCCTAGGGCCAGGACAGGACGATGGAAGCGCAAGCTCACTCACATTTGCCCGATCTTGCGCTCTAGATCGCCCTTCGATTTCAGTAGGATGGTTGCGGCGCTTGAGGTTGGGAAGCATGACTAGAGGCAGTTGATATCGCCAATGATGAATCCGCATATACCAATCAACTTCGCGCATATCGGACACTTGCTGCGATATAGGACAGGGCTCCAAAGGTACTGGTTGCTAGGCTACTGTAGAACCTGTAAAAGTGCTAGATGGGTCCGCGCGGGCTGACTAAATCGAGATAATGATGCCATAAAGTGACTAATTTGAGTATTTCTTATTAGTGAGTTTTTCCGCTAATATCTATACGATGGCCCGGTCGGGAGTGATACGGCCATCACTGGTACTGGCGTCCTCTCGCAACCGTGAGCAATCGAAACACTTCGAAATAGATTAATCAGTGGGCCTCTGCTGAGTGCGTACCGCGTATGATGGAGCCAGTTTTCACGGTCTGAACACCTGCATAGGTCTATTGCCTTCTCTGGGAGATGTATTGTTAAGTCTGTTATCATAACTCCGATCGAGGGTTAGCCAAGTCAACTTCTGCGATATTCGCCTGCACGCAAGCAATGTATACAGTCACCATTCGAACCACACGTAGAACGTTAGTGATGAGTCGCTGACCACCGGTATACCAGGGCTGAGGGTCTCAGCTGGTTTGGGCCATAGTGCCTAAGTCATTTGATGCCGAAAGCGATAATACGGATACCTCACCCGGACCGCGCGTATTCTAAGATAAAACGTCAACTAACGGCCGCTCGATCTTAAAGGGGGATTTTTTTTAAGGCCACTTAGGTCTACGAAATTTATTACCTTGAATCACTGAGTGCACGACGGATTCTCACTTGTTAAGGAACCAAATCAATATAGACAATATGAGCATAGAGACAGAGTGAAATATCGTTCTCTTATACTTTATGGTGAGCACAGAGCCGTATCAAACGTAACGCACCAAATGTCGAATGGCGTCAGACCGTGTCGCACACGACATGACGTCATAAGTAGGGAGCCGGAGCGCTCTCTTCTAGCTGATTCACCACGCTAACCCTGAAGACCCTGGATTTCCACTTGGTCACTTGCCATTATCTCCCTGGGGGGCAAAACTCCACCCGCTACTCCAATTGCATTTCAATGTGTACGGCTTCTACCTCCACAATCCGAAGTACCTCTCCAAGATTACCTTCGTGTGGGTGCGTCCATTAGCGAGTATTTATTCATTATGGGCTGCATCAAAAGGATGTGTAGTTTCAATTGATAAAGCAAAGACACAAAACAACGGATACCCAGGATCTACGGGCATATTTCTACCCCTCAGCATGAAGTGAGTACTCGAGAGGCCCCTCAGAGTCTTGACCGCAGTTAGCGTACAAATGGGGCGGCAGGTATCGCCGTCGGGGGATATGGCTTGAATCTCCGTAATGGAGGACTGGCAACCCCACTAACAACGCTATGAAATTTCCTGACTAGTCTAATCACCATGAATAATCCATTGATAGGCGGGTCTGCCCGTTAGGGACCCAACACTGTGGGTCCTAGTAAATGAGGAACCGATGTGGGCCAACATTTTGGCACCAAATTGGCGCATTAGTAGGCTCCACACGTTAGGATTAAGCGCCTCGAGACTCGCTTTCTGCCATAGTAAACCCTCTTCGATATAAAGTGTACAGGCGTACTGGGTGGCAACTAAAACCGGAGCGGACGCGGGGTGGTGCCCCGGGGGTGCCTCGAATCGCATTTCATCATTAGTGAAGATCGCGCCCAACACCTTGTCCTTAAAAAAGACTGGAATCTCTCTCACCAGCCGCTAAGACTGGTAGACAATGTCCTTGATTTTCAAAGTAATTTGTGGACTTGATTGCGATATTCTCGACAGATGCGTTGCGTCACATTGCAGTCGGCAAGTGCCGTATGTTGCCAAGCTGCTCCAATTGGGGAAGTACCCCCATACTTAGACACGAACAAGATGTACGTTATCCCGGTACCTCGTCCGGCCAATTAACCCTCCTATATTCACGATCCTCAGACACAAATGCTCGTCATATAGAAAGGGCACATGGGTCTCCAACGTAAATCTGGGGTCATGTTCTTCGTTCTCGATCGACCGGGGGTCTGTACCGGATAGTGATTAACTCGTTAGTACGAGCGCCCAGCCTCTCTTATCTCATATGTACTGCCTACCAGGTACGCTGGAGAGTCCTTATCGACTATGCGAACGCTATCGAATCTTTGTGGAGAACGGCTGCCTCAGAATACAAAGAGGCAACAACCCTGATCAAGGTATCTTCTTCGACCCTTCAGAACCACTCAGGAACTGTGGTTATTTCGCTACAGAGTGAGATCTATCTTACTGTCTTATTCCTATGCTCGGACTCCTCGTAGATATTGTACATCAGGAGTTCAGCCCAAAGCCCAAGGCGTAATAATGAGATTAGATCGGGTAGAGAAACAGGCTGGGCTTAGGAGGAGCGTGTGTACAAAGCCACCGTAGTGTTTACTACACCATAGTTAGTTTTTATTTGTAAGATTGCCGGTTGCTGAGCTTACGCTTTTGTATTGCAGAAGAGCCGATTGACAGATGTTGCAACGCCTTCAAATTGCGCTGCCTATAGAGGGGTACCTCGATGGACACAGTGGTATGGACCGGAGTGTCTGGTGTTCCTGGTGGAACGTACGCCCAGCGAATTCGATACAACAGAGTAAACAAAAATAGGCATACGTGAATGGGTATTCAAGTGATGAGCATATGCGTGCTCCATGAGTGTTGGCTGTGGAGATGAACTGTGACATCCACACAGATCGTCACTAGAGCTGCGTTAGAGCGAGGGGCTGTTCAAGCTGTAGTCAAGATCTGAATCTTTTCAAGTCGATTTGTAGACTTTAATGTTGTGGTCTGCATTGTCAGTTTCCCCTGGCTTAGTATGCCGTCCTGACAGTCTCCCCAGACGTCAGATCTGTGGGTAGTAAGCATAAGAGATTGGACGTCAAGTAAAACCCGATTTATCGGATTGTATCCGTCGCCCCTTAGCCCGAGATACTCGATTGTGTTTTAATCGAAGGCTCAGTGTGCGAAATGATGGATTGAGGCCGTATCTCTTACCGACTTCGGGATTATTGCGCTGAGCCAGACGATCTGTCGTGCAATACCATTGTGTAAGCTAACTCCGCAGCAATGTTAGCTGGTACCTCCCTATGGCTCAGTCTTAAAAGAACCTCATGAGCAAGTGGACTACTCCTCAGGGACCCTTACGGCGGTCTGAGTTTATAACGAGGTCTACGAATCTGGGAAGTCTGTGGTTATAGGCATGGACAGGGACGCCTACCTCCTTGGAACTTGATGATAATCGGCGCTTATGAGGCCTGCGCACAGGCGCATAGTTGATCCTGTTTGCACATTCACTTCCGAACCCGCACGTGGTCCGTATTATATGAAGCGCATGCGGCGAAGATTAATCATAGAAACGAGACGATACGTGTCTGGGGACCTTATGCCCCGTCTCACATTTCACATTTAGACCATACAGTCAAAACATATAGGGGTAGTTTAATATCAGGTGGTCGGAGCGTGTGACTGAATTCGATATCCTCCGAATTGGAGTTTGTACTGGTACTCAAACTTGCTGCGGGGCTATTTACAGAACGCTGTTTCGACCCCACTAGACAGATAGAATCCTGGAACGGGTGCCGACTATAAAGGCCGGTTGGTTATCAACTAGCAATGCGGTTAATTAGTCGCGTCCAACAACTGGCCTTTCCTTAGGCTTTTTAGTAAAACGGGGAGTAAATGTATTAGCAAAAAGTTACTACTCCGGGCGCTCTGTTACATGGACGCGCGCGCCGGCATTCGTGCGGTTGAATATAAACGCGCAGACCGTGTTCGGAGCTGGGCTACATTCCAAATGCGCGATCTTCTACGCACCTTGGTAGTCGTCTTACATACTACATACTACAGAACACCCCGTTTCTCACGATCGGGACTCACGTGGCAGCTACCCCAGCGGCACATTCGTGGGCAACCCGCCTGGTTCGAACTGGTTCAGTGCACTATTTTACTACCCCTACATTGAATCCCCCAGCGAACTCAGGGTCTGACAGTGGAGGATGGGACCGAACTAGATCCGGGCGTCCACGATATTAACTGGAGGAAACACTCTTGTTTCGCTTGGAAAGCTTGACTAGGGTGTGTGACGGAAACCTTACGATACAAGTTATATACGCACTCGGCGTTCGCTTGACAGGGACTGAAGAACGGCCTACGCGCAGCCACGGGCGTTGCGCGCAAACGACGCCACCGCTTAATACCGCCTATGTTGCATGCTTAGATGGAAACTAAGCGATGACGGCTAAAGAATGCGACGCCAAAGAATCCGCCTAGCAGCTGACGGCCGATATGCTCTCGTTAGGAGTGCACTGGCGGAGCAGGCACAACCTCCATCCTTACTTACTACACACGCCACGTCGCGTCTAGCCCGATCGGTATGAGCACTCTGTAAACCAATCACCCAAGTAAGACATAAAAACCACCGGTCTATCTCAGAATATGCAATAGCAAGTCTTTCTCTGTAGATAATGTTACACGCCGTGCGTACAGCTCCCTGCCCGATGGTGTTCAAGAACGTCTCATATAAGGTGAGCATAAAAATGGATTTCGTCCCCGATACTGTGCCCTGGGCGAGTAAAAATAAGGTTGTTTTACCCGATCCTTCGACCAGCGAAGTTCGTAGTGTCAAGACCGGGGGTGGGTCTATATGTACGTTCGACTCTGCAACAAGACTTCCAAGCAACTGGAGGGTCAGACACCTCTAGGATTGGTGTAACTGGAGTGCGAAGCGGTGCAGGTCGGATCACACAGTGCTGGGAGGGGCGAGGCGACTCCGCAAGCCTTGCAAAGGTCTTGTTAGGACGTAAATCGATCGATTGCCAGGAAAATGAGGCTTCGGGAACGTAAGCCTATGGGCTAGGCTGCGTGGTTAACTTTTAGTTATGAATACAGATGTAGATGCATCACAAAGTTCAGCGTTTCCCAACGGGTACTACCCTCTGATGAGGGCCAGACCTAGTTCAAAAGATCCTCGCCAGTCATGTGGCCATGTGCTCAGAGACTTCTGGTTCTATAAGGATGAACTCGGCGAGTAGAATATCCCACTGCATTGCCTGGACTCAGGTAGTCTTGGCAGGGCCCCACATCTTGATACATAGAATACCGTATTATGTGGTAAGTCGAGTGGGAGGCGCTTATTAAGGCCTCATACTCACGCTTTTGGTGCCAGTCACTGGTGATATGTGCGGTATGATTGGCAACCGTTATTAAACACCTTCGGCAATACACTCCTTACCCCCAAAGGCTACAACGACCGATAAATTAGATTACCCATATGCGGTAACTAAAGGTACTGCCATACCCAATTGTTGCAGCGAGTCACTACCGGGTTCTTCAAATCTCAGGGTTTGCCTCGATACGCGGGGGGGCGGCTTAAGTCAGAACTGCCATACCCTTTGATGGCAGATGTAGGGCCTCCTTGTCCAACACAAGCCGAAAGCTGGAACTTTCGATTAGGACCTAGCACTGTTATTCCATGACTTTTTCATAAACGGTGTCTAGGAAAACAATGGGCAGGCGAGTCTATTGCGATCTAAGAGTCGTCCGTCCCAGCGGGAGAACAAACCCTTTTCCGCCTGGTACCCAGAGAACTGTATTGCCGATTACTTTCTGGTCATACAAGCGTATCCGGGTTTAACCTCCTGCCCTCGCACCACAGATGGGGGTTGGCAGAGACCCGGAGGCACTTAGCCCGGGTGCAAATCCTTTATCTGTGTTACACCAGCTCCGAGAAGAAGCTGTTAAACATCGGCAACTAGTGCATGCGTGCCTGGCCAACCAAATACGGCCAGGCCTACAGCCTGTAAGAGGAGGATTAATTTTGAGCCTCCAGTAGATTATGACTATTACTTTGTGTCATCGTAAGTGAAAGTCCAAAGAGAACTAATATGGTGTTTCCCCGGCCGTGCAGCCCGTTGTACAGAGTACGCTCGGAGAGCGTGTTGCAGGTACCAAAGATCGGTGAGACTATGTTGTTGACTGAAGGTCTTATAGTTTACTGTGCTAATTAGATTACTGGCTCTCCGATTCAGGCATGCGGCCCCCGCTTGGTAGGAGGCACGGTAGTCACTGAAGTTTCTAAAAGTATAGGTCTACCCAATTAGAGCTCCCCACTCGCTTAAGGTACCCCAACCCTCAGTGTGAAGGCCATTCCCGTTTGTCGGAGTCTTTGGGTGCTGCAGAGTGATAGGTTTGCTAAATGCTTTCGAGGGGACACTCCTTCCAGCGGTTCGACGCTTACGCCTATACCATGGAGTAGCTAAAAGGCCATGCCCGCGTGCAATTTTAGCAACACATGTGGAACGACTGCATAAAATATCGCGGAACAGAAGGCTTTCATACATATGAGATAAAACTTTAGATTCAACCAGCTACTCCAGGTACAATTATGGAGGATGAAGTTAACCACAAAACAACATACAGGAGAAGAGCAACTGCAGGCAGATTCGCGAATCGGCTTTCTGTTCGGGACATAAACTTGTGACACAGCCCACTAAGACGCGGATTCAAACGGCTATTAGACGAAGAGTTTGTCAGCCAAACATCCAATTTAGTATCGTTGACCAGGCCAAGAGCAAGCCCGATTCAAACTCCACTCGATTAATGCAGCGTATTGAACTTAGGCTTGACTACTCCTTGCACCAAACAGGCGCTGACGACGGCCCCGCACCCGTTCAATGGGATGTACACGCGATTGCCTTAATGGCGTTCAATAGTAGAACAGGGTTACTTGAAGGCGCCCGAGCTCACCTGGCCAAGCCATCCTGTACACGCTCCACCTAGCCCCAGTGTTTTACCTATATTTGTTGGATGATGCAATTGGAATTCCAGTAGGTCGCTTACGTCTTCTGTACTGGGGTCCTAGAAAAAGTCTCACCCAGTTTACCATCCCTGGCATCTGATGTACGTGCTGGCAGAAGGAGGTCCCCCTTCGAGTTACGGTTTTGAGGAGTATGCCTTGCCATGGGTTTAAGTGATACAATGGCGGGTTACCTTGGTCCAGAGTCTTCGATTGTCTTACATTGTAGTACAAGAACCAAACTGTGGGACCGGACAATAGGACGGCGTCAATGTACTATATGAGCATACTACGGTATACCCCTAGACGAGTGCTTCGAAGGAGTGAACGCGTGTGGGGTTGGTGAGTGATATTCCGAACTTATCGTCGTCCTCTCCGACTCTCGCCACAAGGTCATTGCCAATAGCAAGTATAACACTATCAGGTGTTTATAGATTCAAAGTTCCATCCATCTGCAAGGGGCGGGCCCCAGTCTTGTGATCCAGAACGGCTGACGTCATTGGTCGAATCTAAGTTCTGCGTAGGCGGGACAGACACGTACGGTCCCGGATTTGATCAGCTTGTAGACGTTAAGATGCTTGTATGGCAATGACGACAGCCTCGTAGGCCCAGACCAGATTGTCATATTCATAGGATGGCTCACGAATTTGCTTTCTTAGCGTGATGCCCGAGTTCACTACGAGTCTAAGGGAGAACCAGCCGTCACAGAGTGAGGCTCTCAAGAGGAACCGGTTCCTGATAAGGTGGATACTCATGTATGTCCCGCGAACATCACATTAACGAACCCTTGAAATAGCCATAATTGGCTGCAGTAACCATTTACAAATTCACGTCGTGATCATTAGAAAAGCGAGTGAACGACAAAGTCGAGCTTTTGTATCATAATGAAGGCATCAAATCGATCTGGTGCTCCATACAGGCGGGTGTGACTACTGCCTCAAAAACCGTTCGTATCCGTCGGTCAATAATTCCGGGGGGTATGCTCGTTCAAGCTCGACCGCACATCGGGCTCATGCGACGTGAATTCACGGCCATTTCCAGCATCACATGTATCCACCAGATGGCCTGTCAAAGGCGTATGGATGCTCCCGCACAAATCCATAGTAGTGGAAACGTGCTGGCAACGCCTACAATGTCAAAATGCCTGCCGTGATAGACTTTCTGGGCGCCCATGGGTCTTGTTCGGCGAAATATGTGAATTATGAAAGCTAACGGATCCGAGGTTCCTAGAGCCAAAAACTCCTACCCTAGGATAGTCTAAGGACGCGTCTGTCCAAATCTCATGATTTCGCCGCACCTTCGCATTGTGAGGATGACAGAGCTAAGATTATGCAAGTGCCGAAAGAGTCTTAAGATGGTGGGGCCCCGGTCGCTAGGCACTCAAAAGGTGGCGATGCTATCGGAGAATTGTCCAACAGGGACTTAGCCTGCCAAGAAGGACCTGCCACCATGGAGGGGCGTCTCACGTCGATATAGTGACGCGGTGCTCTTAGTCATGGCGCATCAGCCGCTTCGTAGTAATCGAGAATCAGATTTTTCACCCAGTGGACCCAATTTAGGATCCCGAACAATCAATCCTTCAAATTCTACGACAATCGTATATTGCCTGCGTGCGATGGGCCAGCACGTATCGTCGCTAAGGCTGAAAGTATTTCTAGTTCCCTGACGCTCTTGCTCGACTGTATGTAAGTGCAGTATTACTACACAAGGAGTGTCGTTGTGTAGGTATGGTCTTATCGACGTTTGCAGAGCCAGCCGAAAGAAACCCGGGTTGCCTCGTTCAGCAGTAGCGTGTAACCTCTTTTATTGGAAGGGTTCTAGAGCATTGTGAAGAGCGCAGTCAGGTTACTATTTCTTATGCGGGATGGGCGGCGTGACCACAGCAACTGCAAGAGAACACCTTGGGGTTCAGCATCATCCATTATAGTAAGCTTTGGATCCACTTTGCTAAGATTAAAGTGTCTACGCGCAATTGAGGCTCAGTCAATGACGACGCCCTGTAGTGTTTTCTCAGCGATGTTATGTCTCTCCGTCGTGTCATGGATGGATAATCTCTCGTAGCCGTACTCAATTGTTAGACGGTCATGTTCCAGGCCTCTCGCCGGAGCGAGCTCTGAACCTAAGCATTCAGTAATTATGCCTATGAGACCTTGGATAGGTCTCGGTCGAACCGTCCACTAAGGGGATCTCACGAATAAGTGACTTAGAATTATGCTTCGTAACAACCCCGTTTAAGGTAGCCTCCGAACTGCAGCTAAATTCGAGCGTAATAGAGGGCTTAGGTAATAATCAACGGCCGGAGATCTTCTTGTGAAGTTCGTTACGAATGCGCGTTATCCACGCTAATTCAATGGTGGGAGTTGTGGACAAACCGACAGTCAAGTGGCGGTTGGTTTGTAAACAGCGAATAACAGATCAGCACAAGCTCGATCATAACTACAATAATTTCACGTAACAACTCGCGAGCAGGTGTATACCGACACAGCCCTTGAGACCCTACACTCTTCTGTATTAGTAGCAATACGATAGTTTTATCGAGGGATCTTTACTATAATAGCCCAGAGGGCGCATGCTGTACCAGGAATTCTGGGAGCGCGTGATTGCAAATTCCCGTTGGACTACACAGCTGATTGCGCAATATTGGCCGCTCTATCGATAATCTAAAAATTGGAAGGCCGCTCATAAACGATGCAATGCGCCCGACTTACTTTATGAGACATTGCAGGTTGTTACAGCCAATTGTCCCAGGGTAATCTAACGGGTTGGCTAATAAGACAAGAACATTACGCCGTAGCCTATACAACTATACTACGAGTGCTTGACAGGACTGAATCCCGTGCTTACTATTGTTGATCACTGTAAGCACAAGAATAACATTGTAAAATACCACGATTAAATCGAGTCCTTCTTGTTCCATGCAGGCACCGCATGCGAAGCGCTAAAACGAGGATTTGCTAACATTCCCCTCATGCCATAACAGAATGCGTAAGACAACCAGGATAGCACGTATCTACGAGAGAGGAGCTCCACTGTAGAATGATTAGCATCATGGGGTCGTTCATATCGAGACTAGAGGTAAGTCCAAGCACGTGGCTAAGGGCAGTTGCATTGCCATCATCGATGCCTGTGACCTTTCGCACCAGTTCCTTCCGTAGTTCAACAGGCGTTTGTTGGGCTCTGTCAATCCCTCTAAAAACTACATTGCAGCTTCGATGGCCGATCCCGTCGCATTGGCTCATGCAAGGCGCCGTGTACGCTCGCTAAGTACGTCTATGACAACTCCGGGCGGACGAAGAGTTCTATCCAATTTCCTCTATGCATCCAATGTGATAATTAAGATGCTGAGGGGACACGAGGCTACCCTTATGGGGTATCTAGAGTACCGCTCCAGATAAACTCCATGATATCAAAAGCGACCGAGTGTAACACCTTATCACTGCAACTCATTGCGAGTTGGCCTCAACCATGCACCCCATCTGTGATGGTAGCCCACGGCATACGTATGTGAGATGGATTTACTTCTGGCCGCTGAGACAATTATTTACCTCGAGTCACCACCACCTCTTGACCCTGAATGGTTTTCATCTTGGGACGGCGAAAGCTAATTGCCAGGTGGAGAAACTAAATATTGGGAGCCTTCCTTCGCAATAGATGTGTGGCGGAGATTTGCGCTGGCTGACATATTAGTCTGTATTTCTTGCTGAAGGATATAATGGCAAAGAGCACCTGACTCAGGTTGCCCGGACTAAATGTGCCTTCGCCGGGATAGCTTAAAGCGATGACAAATCGCCTATGGGAGTGGGATCAACTGGACTCAGAAAACTTATCTTACGGCTCAGGGAGCTGCTGTTGATGTACTCTATCGGTTTCATCTGGCATAGGCATACCTGAAGTAGTCCGGGCGTTTCACGCAGTCTTTCTGGCTGAAGGTCTCCATTCGACAGCGGGAATATTGGCGCATACAGCCATTGAATACTACATATTCCCGCCTTTACACGAGACGGCTCTATGGACTATTGTAGCGCGTGGTTTGCGAAAAGTTACGTGTGACACTTTTCAGGCATCAGCTCGTTAATTAAAATTCCGAAAGGCAGCATGAGCGTTGCGTCTTTCGCTAACGTCGCCGCCTGGATGGATGCCCGGACGCATGGGGTTACGCGTGGGAACATGCCGTTTGTAGGAGTAAAACACTATAACCGGCAGGAGACCAGCACGGGAACAAACATACCCGCAATATCTTTACTGGGGAGCCTCAAATTTCCCACACCATAGTTAAACACTCAGCACTAACTACTATTCGCGGAATAGTAAGACAGGAAATTAACCAGTGAATATGTCGTCACTCTTTGACGAGCACACGTTATTATTAGCTATGAGGGATACGCCTTCGTAGAGTCGACGACCCCTGGTATCATTACATCGGTCGCCGTAACTAGCTGGTTTCTGATTGATTATAGTGACGTCGGCCCACCACCGGGTGTCATTATCATTTCTGCGGCTCTTCTGTTAGGCGTTGTTTCGAGAATAAAAAGTTTTGCCTTGGAGAAGGACTTCTGGCCGCAAAGAATTACTAAGTTGGCGGTCCGCTTGGAGCGAAATTTTCGCTCTTCGAAGAATGTGCGTGATAGAGTTCGGGCTCATGTCGACACCGCGCAGCAGGATAACGCGCGCGGGGATAAGGAATACACCCATGTCGACAGCAGACGACTCGCACGTCTACTTCTGGACAAAGATTGCGGACAGAGTCCAGTGGTTAATTAGGGGTACAGCGACTCCATTTTGACATGGCCTGTGTTCGGTGTCCTGCCGGGGACGGTTCAATTTCTGCGTAGAGCGCAAGTGCTGCAGATCAGAAGGAGGGGCCTGCGGCCATGGGCATAAAGATACTGGCCCGTTTGATCAGTCCTTTCCCCCCTTCTACTGTCTCTTAAGGTATGATAATTGTACAGCTTGCCTTCAGAGAATTGGTACACTCAGGGACAATTCCGATCGAAATTTTACCGAACGTGGTCCAGATGGATCACGGGGGCGCTTTTATTAGCAGTGGGTAATGCATGGTTGGTAATATCAGAGTACTCGTGCAGACAGCGGGCGTAGGAGGAGATGTTGTAGTTAAATGAAAAACATAGGACAGCCCGAGACCGCCCCCTTCGTAGCTGTCTGCGAAAACGAGGTGGGTACACGATTACGTTCCGGTATAGTTTGTGCCACACATTCTCGCTTACGATATCGGCCTCTGACTATCCATTTGGTAGTCATGCAGCTATTTCGGATGTAGGATTCGATACTAGTAGTTTGAACCCGGACATGTGCAAGGAGGATTTATGAGTTATTCGGGTAAAACTTCAGGGGCACGTCTGACGAGCTGCGGCAAGTACCCCGCGGCAAGGACAAGTTACATATTGAATACTACGAGCATTGTGAACACGTGGAACCTGGGTCCTGCTTTGTGGTCAAGCTTGTGTATATAGAACCTACGACGGCAGTCGGCGCACACCCCCTTACCATAGATCATCATTAAAGTAAGTAAGTCGGCGGTAGGACAAGTTGCGCCGTGAAAACGTATATGATATCTTGTAGTGGATTAAGCGGATCCAAGGATAAACTGGAATGAGTGTTGCGATATGTGTGCGTGTGGGAAGGCATTCAAACGACGCCGCGTGTAAGAATGCTACCATCCGAGAGCTACCAAAGGGACACTGCGGATCTGGGCGTGACATGCGTCCCATGTAGAGCACTACTCATACTAGATAACCAGTTTCGAAGGTGCGCGTCCATATGCTCTTACACCTCACGTAAATTGAGATGTTAGCAGCGACGGGATCGAGTCCCTCCTCAGTGGCTAGGCTTACCGCGCGGCCATGTGGGTCTAATACCCCACCATACTTCACGGAACATGGATGAGGTCTAAAATCTTCGGAGTGGCGAGTACCAGGCGTTTACCGCTTCGAAAGCCGCAAGGCATAAGTGAGTTCAAACGAAACTCAGACTCCCAGCTCATCGATCTCATCCATATAGGGTGTGCATCTAGTGATTATAGAGCCAGGAAGTAGCTGCACGATCCTCCGCAGTTTTTAATACCTGTACCTGTCGCACTTAATTTAGATTCGGGTCTAGATGTAGGTTACGGTCCTTCTTCACGTTAATGCCGTGCACATCACGCATCCATGACGGATACAGTTTGTTGACCTCCGGGATTCGCTAGTATTATGCGCGTCCTCTTCATGTGTCATGATGGCGTGAAGTCTTGGGGCAACTGTGATCGTCGCTCCCTAATCGGGCGTATCGAATGTGATGAAGTCATGGCCATAAACTATCCTATTATAAACCTATCCTCGATTCGTTATCAGGAGTCACAAGCCCACCGCATAAAGAAATACAATTACCGGGAATGGCTCCATCAGGCTGTCCATGACTGAGTTCACAGAGTGCGGGGAGTTCCTGGAACCTAGGAGCGCTATACATGGCAATTGATATTTCTCACCTACTTGATCGCCATAAATAACCGATCTTCATTTTTAGCTATGCCATGTTCTGCCTCTGCTTTGTATCGAGGATTTCACTTGTGCAACAAACCGAACGCGGTACCTCCGTTTGTTACAACTCTAACACTGTGACGGCACTTCACGATCAGCGATGTTTAAATAGCAAGCGGACATAACATAGTCCCCGTGATTGGCTACTAAGAGTTGTACGAATGATCCCACAACCCCTCATACCCGATGTTAGAGAACTCGTATAGTGACTCGGGAGGCCTCTCGCGAATGTATCGGCCATAAGTTCTGAATCGCGTCGCAACACGCCTGGTCGCTCGGAGCGACACGGAACTGATTCGCGGGAGAGTCACCAACAGGTCGAGTCGTCCAAGAATCCTTGGTGCATCCTACTAACCCCTGCTCTGGAAAACCTCTTCACTGATGCTGTTTAAGTACAGAAGAATTGGTTAGCACCGGCGCAGCCCGCCGAGCATGTCGAGACAGATGTTTGGGCCGGCTCACAGTCGGTGGGACCAACTATCTTAACGGGTTATCGGACGCCGTTCATAAACTTCTTGATTATCGATTGCGTAACAGCGCCCCCCGCTCGCGAACATCGGATAACTCACGTCAGACCATGTTGATACCAAATCGGAACTTGTCACTAAATGGTCTACCCTATCAGCCAGAGCTGCGTTATCTATCTTCCAAAAACTTTGCCCAGCTTAGACCTCGAAGACAAATCGATATTGAGAACAGGATCGGGGGGCAGTGCCCAGTAGGCCGACAAATGATTCGACGCACTCACGTTTTCTGAGCCAGTATCGGTACCGGTTATAAGTCGGCGTAAGAGCGGATTAGATGCTCCGCAATGGAAAAATCAGGTGGAGACTCGGAGCCTACGAATGCATCTAGTTAGGACAGTAAGCGATCGACTAAATTATAGGTATTGTGGAGATAGAATTTTTTGCTTCTCTTCAAAGAAGATACTTGACTACTACAAGGAAGCTATAAGCCCTGAACTTTAACCCCCATGACCGTTTTGATAGTGTAAAAACATCACTAGGCGCACTACAATCTAAGCTTCAGACTAACGATCGTCCTCTTCAATGAGGCTTCGTCCGCCGAGTAAGTTGAAAAGTCAAAGTTCTCTGTCCAACCCATGGAACGGTTCGTAATCTAGTGTCCGTGAATACTGGGACTCCATCAGAAAGTATGCAGTGATAAAAAGGCGAACCCACCGAACAATAGAACATGAACTTAAGCATATCGGATAGAGCGTTCCCCGGGTGTGGGATCGACGAATCTCTAATTGCTATACACTTCGTCCAGACGAACGATTACGGAATAAAGAAAAGGTACGAGCGGAAAAGACTCTCTGTTACGATCCAAGTTTATTCTGCCCATACCAATTTTACTTGTTACCGCAGCGGTCCTACTCTTACACTCACAGGATTCGCACATACGAGGCGAACACTAACTTAAACGAGTGTATATCTTTGACGGTCCTTTGCAGTTTTCTCTAGTCCCGGGGACGATTTATCCCCCGCATGACATTCTGCAGCTCGACGGTTCTTCCCGACATTCAAGTAATTGGGTGCCACTGACAAAGCGGAGGGCTGCTTCTCATGGAATAATTTAGGCGAAGAGAAAGGTACCAATGAGCCAACCCTGGCAACATTGAACGCGCGTGGGACTGAGCGATGTCGGCACTCAAGTTACAAAGGAATAATCACCGACTACTTGGAGCGCGGGAAACCAATGGTGCGCTCGACCGAGGGGCCTTAAACGTAGCGCCCAATGGAGCGACGCGTATACCTTATCCCTAAGGTGTAGTTCGATTAATCAAATATCGGGATTGTAGAATCGCGAATGTAGGGGGCTCTTAATTGGGCGGATTGCATTCCCCATGCTAGAGAACTTACGATTCTCCCAGGCGGTAGATAGTGACCAGAGGCATGGGAGCAAAGTAGAGACAAGGTAGATTTAGTCCCCCCCGCCCATTGGAGCAGCTCCGATGAATTCTAAAGAGGGAGCAATGCCTATCTGACGGCGGTCCTAATAGCGACAATTTAATGTAGCTTAAACTCCCAGTTTAAATCGAATGAACTACAGAGTCTACGTCATAGGTGCGGTTACATCGACGATAATGGCGACTTGGTTTAAAGTTATTTTATTTCGAGCTAATTACGTCAAAAAACCTCCCTTGAACGGCGACCGTTGAGGACCGTCGTGTTTACAGCTCTGAGATGCCTAAGTATAAAAAATGCCGCGTGAATTATAGCCCTCATTTTGATGAGACGTCACCTTCAAAAGGACAAACAGATGGGGCTTACCCGACGGGGCAACCTGTGCAAAGGATTCTATCACCTCATCACTTTTCAGCAGCTAACAGCCGCCTGCGATAACGGTCCGCCACACTCATCCCTCGTGAGCTCAAGATCGTTTGTGCTATTTCACAGCCGATGTCGCTAAGTTGCCGCAGTTGGGGATTGCTTATAAGCCAACACTATTCAGGGTCATAAATCGATCTGCCGATTTCGTCGGACTCACAGTTTAAGATTATCAGGAGGACACGGCTGCGTAAAAGCCCCATGCGATACGGTGCCTCAAAAACCCACAGCTTCATGACGGCACACCCGCTGCCGAGGGGTTTTGCTCACCTGTGCTCCGGGCGCGTTCTTGGCAAGATATTTTCACCAAAGTGGGTGATTTGCGCCCCGGGACTCATTGGGGCTTGAGATACGTTTGCAGCGTCGTTAGGCATCAGAGTCCAACCCCCAGTGCTGAGTCGACGTGCTCCTCCGAGCCGATCTTCCCCCGATATGAAGAATTTTATGTAATATACAGGTCACGGGTGGCATGCCTATTATAGCTAGTCCCAACGACCCGTTACGGGAGGAAGTCCAGCAATTCCATCGGGTGCTTAAGACCCCGAATTAGTGGCAAGATCCGCCAGTGAGATCGGGATATATATTTGACAGAGAGTCCGATCGGGCCCAGTGGCGGACTTACTTGGCCGACTATGGAGTCTAGGTTCCCTTAATTCAATATGTCTGGAAGTGACGGGGTATACATTCCGTAGGGAGACGCTATATATTCATCATTCTGTAACCCACAATAACGTACCAGAATCCAGGCAATTGCCACCGTTGAGCTCTTGTAGCGCGAGGCAACGAGAACTCTCAGTCGGCAACACATGGCATAGCGCTGCTCCACTATGAGCCCTCTATTAGGCATCTTAGCGGAGAGTACGGATTCTGGCAGGTGTCACTTACAGGTGTATATAAGAACAGGGGCACACGAGGCTATCTGGAACAGTCGCTTTGTCGCCACCACGTTATGGTAGATCCTACACCTCGGAAAAATTAATCTTTCAACGGGATACGCTGGCAATGCCAGATATCCACTACTATGAATTTGACCCGCCCAGTCGAAAATTAGGAGTAGGTTTCCGTTTGAGCGGAAAACGCTAGCTATTCATGAAACACTCGTCTTCAGACGATTTGCATTTAAATCTATCTCGAAACTGACACAAATGGGTCATCAGATTCTGCTTATATTACGGCGGACTAATATTGTAGATCGTGTGCTTCGGAGCTAGGAAAACTTGTTATAGAACTGCTGGGTACATGTATTATCGTGCGGAAAGTGATGAAACCCTCCGTCCGAGCGTTGTGGCTTTTATAGAAAAGGGGCGGTGCGACAGCACAGGGGAAGATGAAATCCTTTGAGGGGGTTCTTATTACGGAGCCGACTGTGATTTCTACGAAACGGCATTATTGAGACTCGAAGACTCTGGGTTGGAGGCATTCGATCTTGCTGTGAATGGTCATCATCTGTGTAGCCGCCTCAAAGACTGTTATAGCGACATGAAGCTATTTCATTCCGACCTGGGCGGGATAGTGTATGATTTGACGCAAATGGTGCCGAGTCCGAGCCGGGGCAGTAGTAGATCATCTCCTATTTCCATATAGTGTATAACCACGCCGCGATGAACTCACAGCAAGGTCCTAGCTACGCATGAGTGTCTCTCTTAGCTTACATAGTAGCGGCGTGCGATGGCGACTTTTGGCATTTCCGGGCGGAGATCATAAAGCCCAATGGACTTGGTACGTGGCGAGAACCGTCAGACGATCTCCAGCGGGGAGAGTCAGCACATGGAGTCGGAACGAACCACCGAGCCCGGTAGATGACGGTGTACTTCAGCGTGCTCCGCACCAAGCTTGAGACAGCATCATAGGTTTTACATGGCGCAACTGTATGGTTGTGCCCGATGAGAAATTAACGGCCCTGAATGCATTAACGCTTCTCTAAGTGGGCATGTGCTGACGTATGAGCAGCCTTTGAGAGCGTTTGCCTAAGGAAGTGTGCATATCTAAGTCAACGTTCAAGATAGACCCAATGCGAAGGCATACTAAGACCGCTGGATTTAAATATGCATGACGGGCAGGGTCGCCTACTTGAATTGCGTTGAATTGGGTCTGCAGCCCCTGAGTCTAAACAGTCATCCTCATCACGTGTGGCAATACTGACTTAAAGCTCGTGAAACAAAGGCCGGATCGGCAGCACGTCACCGATATTCTCAATAAACGGTTCGGCCAGCCTTTTAGCGACTAGTAAGCGAACGACCCGATGGGATAGCCCGTTGCTCTTTAAGAGAACCGTTCTTTGCCTGAGCAAGCCGGTGGGACGTCGCCCTAGCCAGGACTCAACCATGGGCTACCGCGATCAGTATTACGTCAAAGCGTGTTTATAGCGTAGTTTACTGTAACATTAGACACGTTAGTTACAATCATCCTCGCGGGGTTAACGTTTACGCGGCTCGACGTGGGGCGGGATAATCAGATCGTCTTACGAGTCGATGTCTCTGGAACGACCCCGAGTTACTGTAGAGGAAGACGATCTCGCGGTGATTACCCGTTGTGTTTTGCCGGCCCTAAAGCCAAGCGCATTCATTTATTATCATCGGATACGTACGCCGAATGGATGGAGCAAGAGATGTTCCTGGCTAGATAACTTAACCTCAAGTAGCACAGTCACGGATTGTGGCTCAATGCGGTCCCAAACTTGAACTCACGCGGTTCTATGAGACCATTAGGGAGTTACAGCGACCTAAGTTGTATCAAGCTAAGTATGCTCCCATCAGCATTAGCTGACTGTGCGAGTACCTCAGTCGCACGAATGGCACCACTCGAGGGCCCCAATTAGGGCAAAAGCGAGTGCAATAGCAGATAACGGCTGGCGTAGAACGTGCGATAATGTTCTGTACTAGAGTGTCCTTTGGAAGGCTTTCAAATCTGTTGATATATGTAACCAGCTTGTGGGACTTCAGATGTGGCAGAAGAATACGCTAGGGCAAGGGGATCGTAGGTCCTCCATGTCTCGGCTATATAGCTTGAAGCGCAACACAGCCCACAAGTACGCACTAGAGATGACGGCTATCCCGATTGATAGAATGAATTATGCGGGATAACTGGGATTAGCGCTTCTTCTTAGCGCACGAGTGCAAATTTCCGAGGCCTGCCAGCGCCCACTAGAAGTAGCTCATGCGACACACATACCGTATTCGGTACAGCTGGCCTCCGGGCTGCCCGTGTCCCACGCTGTGTACCTGAGCATCCTGCGGTATGATATTCGCGCAGACCGAGATGTGATGAGTTTAACGGTATGGGAATCTTGCGTCTAGGCCAGTGCTCTTAAACGGCCAAGTAACCAAGCCAAGAACCTGCTCGGAAACCCCATGGAACAGATCCATCGATACAATGTCCGGGACGCGGAGGAATCGGCGTCGCGGCCGACTGGTCGGGGCCAATCGAAACCCTTTAAGGCATACTTACTACGACGTCCACGGGAGACCGCAGAGTCAACCATGAATATTTTCGACAGTTTACGTGGGGCAGCTCGGCCTCTGCGTGTAGAAAACATATGTTTCCGGCAGCTGTCCAATGTACACAAAAACGCTACATTCAGTATTGCCTTTCCTCCTGCGATCGGGCAGGGGCGATTCTCCGTGTGCATACCCACGGGCTATCAGACCTCTTTTGCCGCGTAAAGGAATTATGTTCACTGGTCTATCGGGCTCGGGTTTCTCCCACTAACAATAAGCACGCTCGACTCGCGGGTGCCTGCAGATCAAGAAGCGATTAACGGTCTATCTGCCCACGAACTTAGCATCATCCGACAGGCTCAATATGTATCATCAACCGGGATAGGGAGTCACCGGCCCTATATAGGTGTTCCTAATCTACCTATGGGTTGATCGATTTTGCTCTATCACACCCACACAAACATACCAACAAGGCAGACCCTTTGTCGTGGACACTTGTTAGTCTTTCGAGTCGCTCCCGTGGGGACCTGGGTCCGGGAGCAAGTGGTAGGTTGGGCGATCCGTCATGCGCCGAGAGAGATAGGGGGTACGGCGTTAAACATGAAGTGAGTAGTTAATAATGCCACTAGGCTATCTTAGGGAACGGGATCACTGACGTCGCGATGCTTGAGACGGCAGCGCGAGACCGATGCAACGGTGAGTCAATGCAACACGCCAACTCTCAGGTCCCGCCATCATGCTCGATCCCGATCAAGGAATTTGTGTATAATGCGTGCATCACCGCAGCACTCCTCCTGTGGTGAAGCTTAGACCAAGCTGCTCGGGCGGGAGAATGCATACACGCTTCGGGCAGTCACAATAGCAGAGGTCTGGAGCGGCAGGCAGTCGGTTAGCCCGCTGAAGAATCAAGGGTCTCTGCAGTATGATAGTCGCAGGGCTTTGACACGACGGTGCCACCACTAGATGGGATGTGAAAATACTTGCTTTGTGACATGCCCATACCTTTGGACTGCGGGACCTTTGTGTGATTCCGCTCGGCTAAGGCTGTGGAATGCGTATCCAAGATGACATTGAGATGCTTAAATCTAGTCCTGGTTAGGCATATGTACATTGATCGGGCTGGGAGCTGGCAGAGTCCGGCGCGTGAGCAGTGTATCTAATGTCATGATTTGACCCGTGGTTCCAAGTCTTACTTTGGCCACCCGGGCAATAGACCCACGGTTCACAAAGTTCACGCCCCGTTACGTGTTCTAGTCGGATAAAACGCATGTGCCCAACACAAAAGAAAAGTGCCATCACGCGGGTTCACCTAAAAGCCCATCCAATTTTAAGGTGAAAGTGCCTAGGTGTGGGGTGTTGCCCAGGAAAATAACTTGCACAGCTGGGTAAACTAGCACGACTTAAGAATTACTTTTGTGACATTTCGGTACATGGCGACGTTATTTGAAATTTGAAGCTCAAGTTGACAGTAATGACCTTTCCTCTGATAGCCAATCCAACTTAAACCGGATGGCGTGAGCAGTATGTCCGTCTGTCTAACTGGCGGGGAAGGGTATGTTCAGGAAACCTCCAGCTGACAGATTAACCATGTAGACCTAGGAAATGCTTTTCCATAAGGAAGGGTCACGGGCCATGTCTCGCCAACGTCCCGGCGATACGTGTTATCTATTTCAATATGAAGAGGTCTGCAGCGGCTAGGGCCGAATGCTGTCAGTACGCGTGTCGCGCACAACGCAACTGGTGGCTGGACAAGCTGACCCACATCGCCCGTGGCGTACTTATTATCTGGCTCTCTACCATGCTAACTATGTTTTAGCGACATTATAGATCGGATGCTTTATGTGGGTGTAATTGTCTTCGCCCAGGCACATAGAATGAGGGCTAGGACAAGGGGGTCATGAGCCATAGAGGAGTGCGGCGTATGTAGTAAACCAATAGTCTCGAGCTTATGCGATTGATTGAGAGGTTATAACTGGAGCCTTCAACTTGATGACTAGAAAGCCTAACTCCTCGCGTTTCGCACGTCTCGGAATCGATTAATGATTCGGCGACCACATAACCTTTCATCAATGTGGTCTATGCTGACGACTGGAACACGACTAACTCCATAATGGTGATTTTATTTCAATTCAAACTGGGGTGGGCTAATTCTTCCAGAAGAACTTTGGTAATAAGCTCTGAAAACATCATAGAGTTCCTATCGGGGCTCAGCATCAATCGACGTTAGCGTCAATCGAAACTCATCTGAGAAATCGTAGACCCAAAGCAATGCTTCATGTGCATGGCTCGCCCACGACTTCCCCTGGCTATATAATCTTCCATGTCGAATAAGGCGCCAACTATAGGCTGGATCTTCCAGTTTAATTGTACAGTGCAACCTTCTAATATTACAGCTCCCGCTCCAGATGCGGCCCCGCTATGACGATTCTAGACCAACTATTGGACACAGTACCTGTCGATGGGCTGATCCTTCAAGCGATGATCAAATAGGTATAGAACGCTCCGATCTCGGCGTTCCGGAAGATCATCAGCGACGATGCGGCGAATACCTCCGAACTGAGCTCATCTCTTGAAGCAAGTGGCTACGTATTAGAATGAAGTCGTGTGACTCTGGGAGGCCAGTTCCGTTAGAACCATAGATCAACAGGCGAAATCTGGAGCAGATTAAAAGCCGGCAGATAATATCCAAGTGTATGAAAACGATCGGACCGTGAAGCCTGTAAGCTTCACCTCTAGCCGCTAAACATAGCTTCTTATCAGAATGGTGGATACCCTCACCCAGACTTCTATTTGCCAGCTCGTAGCGTCCGAAGGCAAGACTTCTCGCGCCCCTCTAAAAGTAGAGAAGCTGATCAATAGAACCGAGTTCCTGGATAAACGACCTGCCGTACCGCGTACAAGAACGTTATGCTGTGAGGACTGCGGGCTCATGCGTTCCTCGGGCTGTAACCGTCAACATACAAAATAACCCCTCTTGAACGTGATGAAGATGACACTTCTTGACCCGGGGATATTAGTACTAGCACGTTTGTTTGACATGCTCTAAAAATATGGTCGCGCTAGCGTGATGTGTACCTCGATCCGACGCCTACGACCACCGCTCTTCAAAAAACTCCACATCTATCAGTGTACTAGGACTCCTCAAATGGGGTGCACGTGTGTGACGCTTTCTCACCGTCGGCCACTCGTTTTGGACCTGTCTATTGGGGATACACTCAACCCTATCGGATCTTCCCAAAGAGGCTGATTCCAAATTACGAGGTCATTACGCGAGTTACATTCCTGCAAGACAATTGTGCATCAAAACCCGCGTCTCGGGCACAATTAGAATTCAAGTTCTGCGATGGTTTCATTTGTGTGTAACAAACAGCGGTTCTGGTGAGCATCCGGGAACACCGGTCCTTCTCTGTCTATCAGTACCATCTCCGGTAAGGAGAGTGCAATTTCAGGTTGCGGAACCATGTAGCTGACCATAGAGGCTTCAGAGAGAAAGACCTTCCAGCCGCCGTTACAGGGACGTTAGTCACGGTGAAATGACTACTTCCCAATTAGGGAAAAGAACCCCGTCCTTGTGTAGGGCGATTCTTTCTTTGTCTGGGCTGTGCCATTATTTTTCCGTAGTACTTAAACCGTGGCTTTTAGGTTATGGTCAATAAGATGGCATCTCTTGTTCACCGTTGTCGTCTTAGCGAGAGATACGTTTTCCTTGGATATGTATACGTTAAACGGTCAACGGACTCTTGGATCTATTGTACCATAGGTGTGTCCCACCCGCGTTAACTATGTCTCTCTCATGTGATTCCACTCGGGTAATCCTACCGATCGTAATGGTTAAGATTAACATTTCCCCCCTCCTGTCGTTTTCTTATGTCTGTTCCCTCCATAAGCATAGCACATCTTCGGCGTCGCCGCGGCATAATAGATAGTCATCATAGGCATGTTGTTGTCGAACTGCCCGGCTGCGCGCGTTGATAACGAAGGGCTCAAGAGATACTGCGACCTTAGTAATAGCATGGACATAAACAAAATAAATATACGGAACGGACAACGACGAGGACAAATGCGCCACCGAAGCATGGTGGACAAGCAGGTGACTTTGCCGGTGTGCTGACTGTTCACGAGGTCTTTAATAATCCGCGTTGTGCCAGTCGATTTTAAATTAAGTGGAGCTATTCTAACATGGCCCAGAGCCGTCAGCTAGGTCTTTGCCAATCTATGCAAAGAACGAAAGTACTAAGCGGCTACGTGAGCGTAGACATACGTCCTCCTGCCCTACGGACCGCATGCGTTGAGGGAGAATGTTGTAGGCCGTCAGGTGCCAACTCCTTCTTCCTTCAAGCATTACGTTATCGTTAAATACTAGTAACTAGCGGAACTCCGTAAATTACAGGGTTGCGCCTCCTGACATAACGGACCCCGCGTTAACGTGAACATTTCTAAGTACATAGACCGTGTGTGGAGATCTAACTGAATTATTGGGTTAATTAACGATTCAGCGAAGATATGTGAACTTTTACGATGTCTACCCTCCGTCACGAGCTGTCCCGTTAAAAACGGACTTAAAGCCCCACCACGGTATCTTCATTGTTAGTAACTGAATCGAGTAGCTCGTAGTTTACTATATAACGGCATCACCTACCACCTGGGCTCGTTAAGAGTAGTCCCGCAGGATAAGCTGTGCCATGAGAGATATGGTAGCAAGATGACCAGTGATAAATAAATAATTGCAGAATTGGCCCCTCGCCTGAGACCAGTCCAGTATATTAGACTTGCTGGGAGCCAGAAACACCCACCGGCATAGTTCTCCGGTTTTTGAAACACACAAGCCTCATCACCACAACAAGGTTACAGAAAGAGGGTGAGGGGAAAAAGAAATGAAGCGATCTTGAATACTAAACTGGAGAATACAAGGCCTAGAGAGGTGTATAAACTAGTCAAAAAGTACAAACAGAAAGTGGCAACCAAGACAAACAGCAATAAAAGGCCAGGATGGACAAAGAAGAGACAACAAAAGAGATGGACTGAGTATTGCTGTGATTTGTATATGAATACGGATCAGGAGACTAAAGAGCTGCTGGATGAACTAGAAAATATATCATCACCACCGAGGGAAGATGAAAATTATAATATCTTGTACAAAGAAATAGCAAGACAATATAACATCTGAAGGAAACTAACGTCCAGGAGTGATTGGCATAAGCAGATAAATGATAAAAGTTGTAGGGAAAGATCTTATCAAAGAAATCCATGAGAGCTATTCAAGCAATTATGGAGAGAAGGGAAAATACCAGAGGAGTGGACAAATCTATACTTCTTCTTGATTCTTTCGGTAAAGTCACGTAGAAGGGAAATAATAAAATAATAAAAATAAAACAATAAAATAATTCTCACGACGTTTCGGCCACAACGCAAGCAGCCGTCCTCAGGTGAAGAACAAGTCATTCGGAGAGACAGCGTCTGAATGACGCTGTCTCTGAATGACGCTGTCTTTCCGACAGACCTGTTCTTCACCTGAGGACGGCTGCTTGCGTTGTGGCCGAAACGTCGTGAGAATTATTTTATTATGTTGTATTTTTATTATTTTATTATTTCCCTTCTACGTGACTTTACCGAAAAAACCAAGAAGATGAATCCCTGCAGTCACGAAAGCTTTAAATAGAAATAAAATCTATACTTGTTACGATACCCAAGAAAATAGATCTCACCAATTGTAAAATTACAGAACCATCGTAATAATGAGCCACGTGGGGAGGGTACTAATGATAATACCATTCAATCTTGATTTGAAGCTTTCGTGACTGCAGGAATCATACTCTTTGGTTCTTTCAGTAAAGTCACGTAGGTAGGAAAAATAACAAATCACGACGTTTCGATCGCCACACAAGCAACCGTCTTAAATTGAAGGTGCAGACTGAGGATTATTTGGCGGATGAACTGGCATGGTTTAGGAAAGATGGAAAACAGCACAGCAAATCTTCATGTTCAGACTATAGCAGAGGAAAGCAAAGAGAAACAACAAGCTGGTTTACACCTGTTTCATAGATTTCCAGAAGTCATTCGATTCGACTAAGCAAAATATAACGTGGGCAACATTAAAATCATACATAGTAGGGAAAAGAATGATACAAATTCTGCAGGATATAGGTGAAAGGTCAATGTCAGCAGTAAACTTTGGACATGAGGTATGAGATGGTTCCCAACAACAATAAGTATAAGACAGGGAGATTCACAGACAACATAGATCTGATGGAAGAAACCTGTGTAGTACTACAGGAAGTGTTCATATGCTGAATAAGTCAGGAAAAGATGCAGGACTGAGGATTAATGCGATAAAAGACAAAGACGATGGTGTTCGGAAGGGAGGACATTGAGAAAAAAGCAATAATAGAAAGCAGAAAGGTTGTGAATGCAAATAATTTGTATACTTGGAAGTCTACTGACAGGGACAACGACTGCACGAAAAACATGACAGCGAGGATCACAAAGGCAAAAGAGTAATGGCAGGATTGATAACATATGGAGAAGCAAGCAATTCAGCTATAAGACCAAACTGAACATCTTAAGAACATGCATGTTCAGTACAGCTTTGTATGCCTGCGAGACTTGACATAAAAAAAAACTGACAGAGATAAGTTATTTTATTCGAAATTAGAAGGAACCTAGCATCAAAGAGGGACCAACATAGAAGCAAGAAAATGTTTCACGTAGAATAACACCTGATACAGGCAGTGATGAGAAGGAAACTGGCACTATTTGGACACCCATGTAGGATGGAAAACAACTGGAAAATTAAAAGTGGTGTTGTTGTTTGGAAAATTGAAGGAACCGGAAAGAGTGAAAGACATAACAGAGACTAGCTGAGACGACATCAGAGATTGGTGCCATTAAGATGTGTACACGGCTTGAGCATATTAGCACAAGACAGAGGAAAGTGGAAACAAATGACGAAATGTGCAGCAGATACCTACAGCCTATCTGCCCATGGATCGTGATGATGTTGATGTATGCAATGGGTTCACGTCACCTCTGATGCAACTACAGGCGGCTAGAGTGACCAAAAACTGGAAAAAAAAACTCCATAATGTTTCAATGAATTGCAACTATATTCTGGATAATTAATAAGATTGCAAGGTCGGCGGTGAAAGTCCTACCCCCATTTAATGATATATACACTTGTTTTAAGCATTTGCAACATGTCAGTCGATCGGCAGATTGTGCGTGGTGAGGTAAAGTGTGGGGACTCCAACCTCTCCCAAGATGTATGACCAGTGTGAAAACATTGGTCCTTTGGCCAACGGTGTCATGATGAAGCAATTGCAGGACTGCACTTTTGCCTTTTACTTTTTTAACACAACATGAGCACAATATTACAAAGGTGTTTGTTCAGCTGTTCTCAAATGAGTATTCCCAAGTTGTGCAAACCTGCACAAGTGTGTGCCTATGCTATAATAAAACAACGACATAAAGGGTAGTTTATACATTTCCAGCATTGTGCATGGCTGAAATAACACCAACAGTTGAACTTTGTAAATGAGAGGATTTCCTTTTTGCCTCTAGGATAAAGAGCTGTAATTACAAAAACATGAAATGCGGTGCAGAATTAAGCAGCGCCAATGAAGGTCACACTGCTGGGTAGCCAGATGTGCCTGTCTGATAGAGAGAGGCTCCCAGCCAGACGGCGGCCTTCTATTCAAAGTTTGAAATCTCATACTTGGGGACAGTTTCGGGGGTCGGCTGTGTAAAGGGCTTGGCGATATAAGTGGTTTGCCCAAGGAGGATAAGGCTGTGAAATATAGAATTATATAAGGGGGTGACAAAATGTAATTTCATAGGTGGGCCCTCAAACTCACCCTAGCTCTACTGGTTTTCAAAAACAACACCCCCTCCTTTCCCCTGCCTTGATCTCTTCCACATTTTAGTAAGTGCCCCCCCCCCCAAACGACTGAGCTCTCCCCACCACCGCATTTCTAGAAGCACCTCTAGAAATACCACCTAGGGCACGGGTAAACGCAGTACTGCCCTGCTTGGGGGTTGTTTATTATACCTTACTCAATTTATGTTATTATTATCATTCAGTAATTACCTGATCAGTTCAAATTAACCATGAAATAAAATCAAGCTGTGCCTCATAGCAGTCCCATAAAACTGTGGCGTGCGGTATATTTGCTCGAAGCTGTCTAAACTCCAACATTGCTTAAGTGGATTTAGGGTTTTTCGTCGTGCTGCAATATGGATGGCAAAAACAAAGGTCATCATCCTCCAAGGAAGTTCACCTTATCAGTCTAGTTTATAACCGGAATTGAAATGTGCTAAGCATTTATGGCTTTGTAAATGGTCTGTAAAGGATCATTAATTCGTCTGCTGATTTTCTATCAGTTAAAAAAATGCAGCTGAAGATTAGGGGCATTTAACACTTCGCCAAGAGGCAAATCACAAAAGCCAGTGGCTCTGAATTGTCCACGTTACTGGTAATGTTATCCGTATAGTAAAACATTTATTTTTATATTTTACGTTTTGTCTTCAGATCCTTCACTGATATCGCTGAATTTCTTGACATTTACAAACCAAAGCAAGATGACCTGCTTTAGTGGTACACGTGATGAATACAAGTACAATACCTGATTTTATTTTTCATATTTTCAAGTGACTTCACTTGCATTAGAGAAACACAGAGCATATGGTATTTACTGAGGGAATGCCAAAGTCGTTTCCACTGGAGGTTTGCGTACACTTTGTGTTGAATTACGGTTAATTCAGCATCTCAAGGCTTCTTTGTATAGCATGCCCTTGGTTTTCATGGACAACTTTACATTAACATTTCCCCTAATAAATTTTGAGACAAATTGAAATGTATTTTGAGCTGGAAGTGCTGGTAAATATAACACTGTGTCAAAATCCATAACGTTTCCTCTTTATCAAAGCGACATTGGAGAGGTGAAAGTAAATTTGACAATATAATAGAAAACCTTACTTTTTTTCCACTTTGCTAACTATAAATATATATTCTGTAATTAAGGAGGCATTTGGCTCGGATAAGAATATTTTATCGTTCGATATTTTGAATATCTGTTTCTCTAGCAGTGTGGGTAATCATTTGGCTGATGGCTTTTTGACACATCGTCCAAATAGAGGTTGTTTGCACTCTTGTTAATTACATTTGAATGCGCCGCGTGCTGACTGAAGCCAATTTGTTCGACCATTTGTCATTCAATTGTAAAGCAACAGTGATGTGTATTGCTTTAATACGTTGCAGCAGTTTGTAAAGAAATTAAATTAAACCCCGGTTAAAATAATTACATGTTTGGAACGTGATCAAATTATAATCAAAATTTTTCATTTTACGTCATATTTTTCAGCTTTGTAGATGATGCTATACTTGATATATGATGATTAATTTTTGCCAAAACGCTGTGATTACATCACACATTCTATATGGATATTTGTAATATCATCAGCCATGATCAATCCACTGCTTTAAGAAGTCCTCCCCAAACTGGAGCCATTTGTCACGATCCTGAGATGTAGTAATCCACTTAGCAACTACAAAGGAGCTGAGTTTATCGCTCCATCTCTACCATGGAAGTCGTGGATTGTAGTCGGACATTAGAAATGTGGCAGCAGTAAAAAGCTATCGCCTGGTCAATAAACGCTGTGGGAAACAGACATGATACGTGATATTCAATCCTCTTGGCACTGATGTTTTGAGTTGTGGGTTGTATTTTATGTTAGCTACATATTAAGAGGTTTATGGGTTTTGGGTTAGTGTAAATGCTTCAGAATGCGAATATGTGGACTATGTCATGCTGGGAAGTTAACAGTATATAATAGGATAGTGATATAATAGGATGGGATGTTTTGAAGCTTGAAATTGAAATCATGACTAAACTACTGATGATATACCGACATTTTCCCCCCATCATACTTTAATTAAAATGTCTATCTTGAGAAGGAACAAAAACACTTCAAATAAAACATTCACATGAAACTTCCTATACTTCCTCTGTAGCAGTGTGACCTATCATAATGGTCTCTGGAGAGTGGACAGGGGAATGAGTTAATAAATGTCTTGATTTTTGGCTGTCGGAAATAATTCTGCCTTGGCATCTCCCTAATCCCTGGCACCACCAAGTCTGGATACACTCCCGTGGTTTTCTGGAGAAGTTCTCAGCATACATTACAGGAGAATTTGATATGTTTCAATTAATATTTGTCCATATTCTCAAATATTTTAAAAAAATTATTCAATAACATCACTCTATCATTTTATATTTTATATTTTTTGAAGCAATGCAACTGAAGACCCATTATAAAAAAAACATTGTAAAAGCATTTTCAATCACTGTATCATATGATGATGCTAATTGAGACTCATATTTCAATATCCTGTTGTATATTCTTCACTTGGTCCAACTGTTTATATTGTAAAGCATTTATTGTGTATTGTGCAATGTGTACGTTATTAATAGCGAGGTGATGCCGTGATGTAATGGTTAGCACACTTGACTTGCAATCCACAGGTCATCATCAGGTTCCGTCTTCCAGTGCAGCAGTCAAAACAATGAGCAATTGTCTTTTACCCCCCCCGCCCGCCTATGTCCACCAAGTACATATTAGTGGAGCTGGAACGACTGCTGTGTCAACTATAGTCACCAATATCCAGCTCCGCTGAGCTGGACACATCATCCAAATGGGAGAAAACAGACAAAAAATAGCTCAATGCACAATATGGGCGCCGCGTGGTGAGTGTTAACTACTCGCCTGGTATGCAGAGTCGTAGGTTCCATCTCGACCCTGACGCCCGTATATTTGGAATTGTATGTCTCTCTCCGCGTGGTTGAGTGATTTTTCTCCGGGTCCGATCTTTCCCTCCACATTTAGACACGTACGTTGAGAGTATTTGACTGCTATACATATCCACCTGATAAGCCACTTCATTGGCTCTTATTTGTCGCCAGGTCGCTTCTGAAAAAGAGCTATATAGCTCAGTGCGCCTTACCTGGTGAAATAAAAAAAAAATGTTAGTTGAGTTTTAATTTAATTCCATGAAGGCTCAAGAATCAACTTGAGCCTTAATGAATGCATCACTCACGTTTGAAAAGATGTGGAATTTCTGTAGATTCATGGGAAAAGCTCGCTAAAAACACATAGCAATGGCGTGCAGGCTTGGCTCAAGCTACGCAGTTACTTTAACGACAGCGTCTTGAAAACAAATGGAGAAACAAAAGCCACGAAACGAGGGTTAGAAGTGGTGGTTTCTGTTTCGACCAGTGAAGTTGGATCTCAGCGGTTACTCTCAGCGATCTCTGTGGAAGGGTCTGTGTCGTTCAAACGCTGAGCACAAGTGAACTCACAGGTACCAAACATAACAACGATATAAGATGCCGGAGGATGACCAACCCAATGCAAGAGACGTCATCGTCCTTGGGGATGGACTGCATGATGATAAATGGAGATGCCCCAGTAAATTGCAGGTATATATACTCTTAGTTCTTTCGGTAAAGTCACGTAGGTAGAAAATGAAATTAAAATTAATAAAATAAAACAATAAAATCACGACGTTTCGGAGGCAACACAAGCTTCCGTCTTCAGGTAGTATTTGTGGGCTAAAGCATGGACCAGCATGGAAGACTCGGCAAAAATAATCTCGAGAGGGGGTCTCTAGAGCTCCTTCTCGTGAATGCCCTTCCACCAGCAATGGTGTGAGCAAAAAATTGCATGGCTGCACCTTTACATTTTGCTTTTTACAGAGACCACGTTATTTGTTAACTAACGCAGGTAAAGTTTCGATGACTTGACACAAGACCGATGTGATTATGATGATGACTTGAAAGAAGTTTCAGGTTTCTTTTGTGTCCTCAATGTTTGAATCTTGTGAGAATTGCATGTGGGAATGCATGTGAGAATTGATATGCTTTTGAACAATTCAACCCAAACATGAAAAAATACAAAACTTATAGTAAACTTTGTGATGGGAGAAAGCAGACATTGCCTGCTAAATTGCACGTACATCATTTCCAATATATTATTTCTACTGTCTACATAATTATTAAATTGGCCATACATCATTTCCAATATATTATTTCTACTGTCTACATAATTATTAAATTGGCCATACCTTTATGCTTTCTTTTCAACCATTTAAGTACATATATATGTACTTAAATTTAGTACGCAGGATGACGCACATTTTTATGACGAATTTCATTACACATTATGCAATATGTCCAACACATCCACAAGGCCGTTCACTGTGGCGTTGGGGCGATGAAATAGCCCGTATGCAGGTGCTCACTGGATTGTGCACTGCAGGATCGTGATGGCTTGGGGAGGTCTTCATCTAGCAGTGGATCGAGCATGTATGTTAACAAAAATAACATTGTGCAAAACATGAACAATTCAAGATGGATAGCATGTTGTAGGTTTTGTATCTTATCCACCTTTGATTCTGTCTTTGTTTGGAGTCAATCATACTTTATCGAATCACATGCGGGCAGAACTCGTTTCGTGTCTGAAAATACAATCGCATTTCATTTCTGTTGTTTGAGCCTTGTACAAAAAGCAGACCGCTTTTTTTTACCATCACAACCACTGTCGCGTGCTATATTTAAATGCTGTGTGTGAGGATGATGGGAATCCGTCTGAATTCATGCGCACACCCCAGCACGTGTGATGTACTAGCAGCTGGCAGAAACCGCCTTGGTTTGAAAGGCATTTCATGCGTCGTGAGCTGCCATGGTTCCATCTGGTCCCATTCATGGTCACACTTTTGCTCATTTTTACAGGAAGCAATTATTTTGGTTCTCTGCGAAACAGCATTGAAACACCTACCTATAGTGATCGTGAAATAATTTAACTGTTGTTCCTGCACATTGGCTGTTGATACTTAGAATGCATGTTCATTTTCACTCCCTTACGATATTTATTTGCATATGCTGTCGAAAATAATTTATCATTCCTAACAAAGCCTTGGCACATTAAGAGATCGTTATTAACTGCTGCATAATTGATCCCAGATGCCCTGGATGGCAGGATCACACGTTTAATTGCATTAAAAGGACATCCCTCAATTCTGTCTTTGAAATACTGCCACATTTCCCATACTATTTATGACCACAAAGGCCGTATAATATATTCATCATTATCATCATCATTGGTCCTTTGTCAATAAACTTTTGAACTTGATTTGAAGCTTTTGTGACTGCAGAAATTACTCTTGGGCTCTTTCGGTAAAGTCACGTAGAAAGTAAATAAATTAATTAATAGAATACGACGTTTCGATTGCAACACAAGCAACCGTCATTAGTAGAACTACATTTTAGAGAGAGACAAAACACAGACACGGAGACACAGACAGAAACACAAGCAGAGAGAGACAACACAAAGACACACAGAGAAAGACACACAACATAGACACACGGAGACCCAATGCTTCTATGTCGAGGCCTTAAATAGAGAGAGGGGGCGGTTGGGCAGAGAGAGAGGTGGGTCTGCTGGAGCAGCTGCTGGAGCAGAGAAATTAGCATGTCAATAAAATGTATAAGTTTGTTTTCTCAAACGGCCTATATCTCTCTCTAAAATGTACCAGGCTCTCATAGTCCATTCGCTCTTTCTCTCCCTCGGCCGCTTCAGAGTGGATTTCCACACATCTCTCTGTGTGTCTCTGTTTGTCAAATTTCACACTTCACTTCTAATTTTAGCAATCTTTGGGGATCGTAATCAACCAGGCTATGCGTTAACTGTGTGTTACCCGACCTGTGTGTTCCATTGCATTACATTTCCCAAAAAATTGCTACATTTTGTTTTCTCAACTGCCCATTTCTCTCTCTAAAATTGACCAGTAATAAACTTTTGGTTGGAGACCTGTGAAATGGAGAAGTCATGGAGTTGTTTGACCATACTTTACCAAAATGGTCGATTAATTCTAGTGTTGTATATGTGTAGTGTCATAGGTCTCTTCTCCCTCGTCGAGGCTTGTGTGTGTGTGCGGGTGGCATGTGGTGCACTCCATCGGAGACGAGGTAGTCGCAGGGGCAACGTCCTTCCCTTATTACGTTTCACACCACCACCTCCGGCCTCCTCTCTCACGACCACGCTGCTGTACAGCCCGGCTCAAACATGACCCTGTCCGCGTTGCACCTACGGTGTCGACCGGGACAGTCAACCGCTGTCTGGCCGCGCAATGCCCCGGACGAGGGCGGCAGCGACGACGAGCCGAGTCCACTCCCAGAACCAGCAGCCCGGAGCTCCCCGCTCTCCGCTGCTTTTATTCCCCTCGGCGCAACTTGGCTCCGCCCTAGCCACGCCTCCCTTCTCGAACCCACCAGAGGGTTCCAGGGCTTCCCACGCGAGGTCTACCGTGACCCTTGCCCCAGTTCCTCTGCCCTGCCGGCACACCAGCGTATATGCTCAATGGCCTGTGCGCTAAGGGCCCACCTGCAGTTGCAGCTGCTGTACAGCAGTCACCGCTGTGTCATTACATCTGTATTTTTTTCATCATATATATTAACTCTTTCATTTGGTCCAACACTATGAAAAATCTACATTTAATATAATGTTCAATTTTACACACATTGATAATGAAGTGTACATTTAATAAGACAGCTTTCGAGTACACCACAACTGCGAAAACCTCAGGAGTATGATGACAGTACTTACTAGTAGAATGTAGTACTCTTTCTCCCATGTCAGTGTTTATAGTGAAGAAGGTGCCATTTGCTTGATTTGTTTTTGCTCATGTCAATTTAATTTACATCAAGCATGGAAAATGTAAACTACTTTTACAAACATCTCTGAAACATTATTGATGATAAATTAGCTAATTGACGTACGTTAATAGCATTCCTTAAAATACGGCTTTGTATATATAGTACAGATACACTCAGAAAAGCCAACAAATTATGATGTTGGCCCATGTATTATTTTTCCCGACATTTTCCTCTTTAACAATTGCTGAATTGCCCAGTATTTTCACTCCTAATAAGCGTTTTGATGAGTGAATTGAAATGTGGACCAGAAATCATATATGACTGAACTGTGTTGTATATTGTGTTGATATAGCATTACAGTGGGTCCAGCCATGCTTAGCTCATTAAGGGCATATTTAAACAATTACGTACAAAATGCTATTTAACTGTTCCTCTCTATACGTGTGTATTGTAATTGCTCCACATTATATCCACCAAAAAAAACGATTCCCTAGTGAGTTACAGTGTTTGTTAATGTTTGCCGAATTGTAATGCACACTGAAAGGGAACACTACAATACTTGTGTAAATTGTGCATTGTTTTTGACGATGATTTATGCCTACGGAAAATTGGATGGATGATTGTTGCACATAGATTAAATAAAGTGAATGAGTAATTATGTCCGTAAAAATACGAATGAATAAACTTTAATTTCACAAAGGTCTTTCTTTTCATTTGCAAATCTGCATTGTGATCAAATGATTATCATTAAACCCTTATCAGTTAAGAGTGGAAAAAAATTCCCTTTCTAAATACTATCACTTAATGTAATGTATGCACATAATGACTGAGGACAAATTGTTGAACTAATTTGGTCCTGTTTGTAGGCAGCCAAGCATGGATACTTCAGCAATTAAACTCCACGCAACCTTGGTTGTTATATACACACACACACAAACAGAAACACTTATTTTATTATTATTAAAAATATAAATATTATGATGGTAACCTGACACGTTTGCTGCATGTGGAAATAATGAAATATAATGAAGGTCTTGTAAATAGAGGAAGGAGGGCTTGAAATCTGTTTGAAAAATAAAATATCTACCATGTATATGAGGCTACTGAGCTTTCAAGTCTCCTCAGCTAAGCCAGCTCAGCACAAAGTTAAAAAGGATTCCTAATTCAAACCAGAGAAGAAACCAAAAAGGCAACGTATCTCAAAAAATGTTCCCCAAACAAAATGTAACTCCACAGAGTTTTAGAGATTTCATGTGGTCTCGTGAATGGCTTTGTGTTGCTAAGATGAGGGCTGTTTCATTTTTTGTACACTGTGATTAGCTGCAGTTCTCGCAATCTTAGAATCTGATTCTTATTATTTCATTCGCAGATCTTTGCCAATATATTGTTGAACGAATGCCTCCCCATGCTATGGCAGTCATCGGGGTTGTTGAACCATACTTCCCCAATTTGGTTCGTGAGGATTGGTGGGTCACAGGAGGGGAGGCTAGGAACTAGTTTAGATATCGCTCGCCACTGATGTTAACCGCTTGTGCCACTGCTCCTCCCCCTTTGGAATGAATGACCGCTGACATCAGCGGTGATAATGATCTGAACTAGTCCTGGACTCCCTCTTTACCGACCCACACTCACCAGCGTGGTGAGGTATGGTCAAACAGCCCTAATGATTGTAAATGGCATTGGGAGACCTTGACCCAGCAGAGGATTTACATAGACGTGTACAGGTATATTTTGATTTTTGACTTATTATAGAAAAATACTTTTAGTACACATATGCAGAGACAGTGGTGTACGAATGTATGTCTATACAGCATATGTGCGAAAGTTATCCAAATTCACATTCCTCACATAACGTGGCAAAGGTAACTAGAATAAAGTAGGGAATGTCAGTCATATGATGATGTTGCAGCTACGGTTTGCAAGCGTGCAATGAGCTCACGGTAGGGTTGATCATCGAGTGAAAATGGACACTCGTGAAATAAAAAAGGAACTCAGTCATTTAACAAAGCCAATCATATTGCTGTAAATCATTGTAAAGCGATGAAGTGTGGTGGCATTGGCTGTGATGACCTCTTCACCGAGAAAAATAAATAGTGTCATTTGATTTTCTATTCACATAAATATGCTGACAGTATTGCATTTTGTGTCACATTTTAAGTAACCGCAATTTCAGATGTGATTCATATTGAGAATGTATGTTTCTAGATTGATATATATAAGAAAATATTTGGATGAACATGAAATAAGCCTAAATATATGCGTGTTGATGGCACATCAAAGTATCAACTAAATGTAGACTAAGTAATTTAACCGTAGTAATGTATGGGCTGGTCAATAACCAAAAAATAAAATAGAAAAGGGCATGCAAGTTAATTTAGCAAGATTTTATTAAATCGTTATAAATACGAAGAGACACATAACCAATTAAGCAAGAATAATAACAAAGATGATGCCATTTGATATAATTGCTAACATCAGATGACAGGCTGATGTCAAAATCGCAAACTCGGTGGTAGATGCGACAATCGGATATGAGGGAAAATAACCAAGATAAACTTTGTTGAGCTGGTCATATCTGTGTAATGGCAGTTATCTACCAGTTTTATAACAGATACTTTCCAATTTACATAGCAGCCCATAAATAAATTCCCAGTTTTTCATCACTACTGGCATTGGTGGCATATACATATTTCAAAGTTAATCGTGCAAATGTTTTACATTAGCCATATGAACATAAAAAAGTTGTGAAGGTTTTATAGTCTGGGTGTGAACTTGGTGAATGATCCAGGACCCATAATCTACACAATCAGACATTATTTATGTTTAAGCTTGGCCAAACACATTTAATTTCTCCTCGCTCAAGCAGAGGCCCGTTTGCAATCTATTTTAAAACAATATATCTCCGTCTCTTTCGCGCTGAGTTTATAGTGCATACTTTAATCGGGTGGAAATGCCATTGCAGAGGAGTGGCAGGCAATTATGCTACATTGATATTCGGCTGAGGTAATGGAAGGCAGCACTGAGCGTGCCACTCCCAGCCACGTAACGTGATCACGCCCTGGGCTGCCCCAACCGCTCTCCTGTCTGCTCTTCAATTGCAGTATTTGTCATTGTCATCAGGTATGGTAGTTAATTAGTAAATTAAACACTTTTTCTCGCCAAGTAACTGACATTTAGTGAATGCACATTAAAACTGTTTGGGAGTGGGTATGTGCGTGGGTTTTTTAAATGTAAGTTTTAAATAAAATCAACAATTATACGTCAACGACTGTATATGGAGGTGTGCTCAGCATATGTTTTTTTTAATATAACGCATTCTCACAATGAGTACAACCACTGTCGATTTGGAGGTTGTATGTGGTGGAGACAAGTGCGGGGACTCCCACCTCTTTCGAAGACGTTTGGCCGGCGTAGAAGAGGAGGCCAAATCCTCCTCTCGAGCTCTGTCTGGTCGCGTGAGCAAGACATTTTCAGGGCTTTACCTTTTGCAGTAACACACACGACATTGAGCTGACATCAGTTAATCGGGTGGACTTCTCTTCTACATTATAGTGGATTGTAATCATTCCTGTGGATACTCACACTCTACCGCAGACAATTAACTTACTGCCTTGTTTCCCCAATTAGTCATCAGAAATATTGGATGAAGAAAGTTGGCAAAGGTGACAATCACCTTGTCTTGGGACTACATTCTGCTGACTAGATTGTGCGTATGGTGTACTACATTATACACAGCTTCCCATCGAAAGTAATAGTGTTGTACTGTGTCTACTTTAGAAACAAGCTAATATTTCATTACGGTTAGCGTATTCTATCGCTTGTATAGCTAACTCGAGATAGACACTATCTTGATGCGATTGATGAAACTCAACTTCTTAAATGAAAAATTTCAACAAAGTCTGGTGCTAAATAAAGTGCGGAATTACATTTTGTATGCAAAGGCTTGCCATTAAGCAATCATAGCAGTTAGGCCTTTGCTTAAAGGTTTCAATGACAGGGATGGACGGTAACGTAGCTCGCATATCTCATGGTCTACTTGACTTTCCGCATACATCCATTGTGTGCTGCTGCTGTGACTCCTCAGCTGTACCTGCAATATCAACGGATTGCTGAATCCGCGGGATACTGTCCAAATGGATTTTTCATGTTCAATTTATACACTTGTACGAGCAATGTCTTCTGAACGGAGTGTTGCTGATGCATGCAATACCCACTCTTGAAGTGTATGGCACACGCTTTGGAAAATGGGCTGTGAATACGGTTGTGCCTAACAATGAAGCAATTGTCGTAAAAGAATGGGTTAGTGTGAGTAATTAAAAGACCAAATGTGAGCGTGTGTTTCATTTTAATATAATACTTGGAATAAAACACGCGCACTTCGTCTACTTCTTTATAATAGACCACAGAGCTCACGCAGGAACAATTTCACAGGTTAAAACAGGCTTTTAAGTAATCTTGCGCTCTTTGTATTATTTAGCGTTCCGTACTAAATAATTGCTGCACGTGACCTCGTGGTTTTTCTATTATGCCAACACTGCAAAGTAATGATGGAAAATACGGGTTCATTTCTGGTTGGCTAATTCTATCAATATTAGCTGCTCCACGTTAAAAAGAGCTCGACTCCAACACATGTAGTCATCCATTTATGTTTTATCAGGGTGAATATGCATTAAGTAGCTTAGTAATCTTACATCCATAAATTAATGAACATAAATTATGTGCTGAGAGTAAAAGTTTTTCGAAAAGTATTCCAACTGAAAACGTGTTAATTCAAAACATACGAAATTCACGTATCTAATTGTGAGACAGAATTAAGTTTAGACAGAATTTTCTTTTGAACATTTCACGTTAAATTCAGAATGAAAATTTGAAAAAAATGTCTATGCCAAATTTCAGCTTGAGAAAATACGTACCAGGAGCACCTATTAAATATTTACCATGTCATTTGTTCTCATACTGCGGAAGTGGCCAACATGAAAGAGTGAAACCTGGGTTTTAATTAAAGCCCTGATTGTAAGTTCATTGTCTGAAGACGGGTTTCCTTTTCTCTGTCGCAGTTCACTCGGAGACAAGAGGAAGAAAGGACCTACAAGAAAATGTGATACTGGTAGGAACCTCCTGGTTACACCAGCCCACAGGGGAGTATTGTGTCCGTCCGTCGTGCATCCAAAAATGGGAGGGGTGGGGCTGGGTGGAGAGGGGAGGGTGGGGAGGGGATGAGTGGGGAGGGTGGGGAGGGGCTGGGTGGGGAGGGGAGGGTGGAGAGGGGCTGGGTGGGAGGGTGTGGAGGGTGGGGAGGGGCTGGGTGGGAGGGTGGGGCTGGGTGAGGGGTGGGAGGGGTGGGGCTGGGTGGGGAGGGGCTGGTCACCCCGTGGTGCCCTTATAAAACTCAACGTTTAACCTACTCACGCCGGCTTGTGCCCGCCCTCACAGTCGGCCATATTTGCGGAATACACCACGCCGCCGTTGACCCTGGCCATTGACCGAGCAACTCAACGTTGCTACCAGCTCCCTCCGCAGGACAATGTGTTTTTGAGCATTCACCTCCTCGTCCTTCCTTTTGTGCTGCAGACGAAACTTTGTGGAATTCGATCGTCTTCGTTCCCTAAAGTCTCGCCCTGGGCTCCCAAAGCTGTGGTCCCACTGATCAGTGCCATCCTTTTATGTTCCCACCCCCGCTTGCTACCTTTCATGACACCATTCTTGCTCTAGAGCAACGGCACCCAGGAACACACGGGCATAGCCAACGTAATTTAATATTGCACATTTAAGCGCTTGGTATAATTATATTTTTGGAACGTTACATTGATGAGTATTTTGATCTTCACATGCATAATGCACAAATGTGATGTGAATGTGAAGAAAAAAGGTGAAATAATAACATACTAAACATTCTTATTGATTTGGAGTGTGGCGATATTTTGGAAAAATCGCTTATGATTGCGCTCGTACTCAAATTTGCAACAACAAAAACAATCTATGTGGCTACATTATTTCGTGTATGTTCTGGATGTTTTGCATGTGTATATAGATGTGTGGTATTGAAGAAAAAAAACTAAACTTTCCGATACAATGGTGGCCTTGTCTAATATTACCAAGAAAGCGAATGTTTGTAAACCTGATGAATTTCCTTCTGACTCTTACTTCTTGTAACATGGTAAGCTGGAAATGGTTTGTGTGCGCATGTCTATATGTGTGTGCATGCACACACACGCGTGCAAGTGTGTTAAAAGCTTGGCAGAGCAGCCGTCTAGCAAATTGCCAGCAAAAGTGTGGCGCCAAGGAAAACATACGAAAATAGACGCAGAAGACATGGCTGTATACATCTTGAATGTTCTCCCAAGCATGCGTGGTGGTACAATCGGCTGCTCCTGGCAAATTGGTTTCACAGGTGTGGTTTATTAACCCCGGGGTGATGTCATCACTATTTGTCTGTACCCAATGCTATCTGATAGCATCACAAGTGGCAGCATTCAGTCCTTCTTACTGCATTTCAATGTCATTGAGTCAACGTTGGGAGATTTTAAGTGAAAGGAATTTGTAGGAACATGATGGGTTTTATTATTATTTAAAAAGAACCCACACACAACTGCAGTTGTGGCTGTGCCCTTAAGTATTTCGTCATGTTTGATTTGTAAACCCGTTCTGCAAATGTTTGTAATTATTATAGTCATGCATCCCCATTCGTTAACGTCTGTCAAAGTTTGAAAATTATTTTGTAACGGTTGATGCGCTCTTGCTTGAGCTTAAAAAATTGGATATTTTATGCAACGATACCCTTTTTAAAAACAAGCAAAATGTGTACGTTTATAGCGCACACTACGGAGAAGGTGGTTGTGCTCTATGCCTGCAAAAAAAACTTTAATATCGACATATATATGTGCACAAGGCTTCCATAGTGTGAATTCCAGGTGTTTAAAAATTGCTTAATGACTATTAATGCACCAAGTACATTTTCTGTTTAATGTGCTATATACTGACTTGGTATGAATCGTTTCACAGTCCTGCTCAGTGACCCACAGTGCAAAGTGCTTTTCATCAATTTGCACAGGGGCGTGCTTAAAGTCAAATCAAGCATCAAGCTATTTTTTTGAATGAGCTGTACTTCTGAAACGCGTCGTATTCACAAGTGCTTAGTGTATTCTGCTTTGACGATTGCTTAAAGGCTCGAGCAATCCTAGTGGTGTACGGGAGTGGGGGGGGGGAGAGAAAAATCTGGACTCACAAAAAATACCTGTTTGTAACATGTTGAAAATTTTCGATTTTCACAAATCACACTGGGTCTACAAACCAAAGTTTCGTCACAGCAAATAGTCTTCATACCACAGAAGAAAATCTCTTATCCATGGCAATGTGGCGAGAACCAATATCACAGATTGTAATATCTACCCGGGTTTTCGCGATTTTACTTCACTTATCCACGGGGGGGGGGGGGGGGAATAGTGGAAAATTGTAAGAACAAGGGCGCCACGGTGTTGAGATATTTTCTCCATCACCTGGTATGCACAGAGGTTGTGGGGTCAATCCCGACCCTGATGCCTGTATATTGAACATTTTCATGTTCTCCCTGTGGTCGAGTGGGGTTTTCTCCGGGCCCTCCGGTTTTCCCTCCATATTTGGAAACACGCGTTTGGGCTCCTATACATTTACACATGATAAACACTTCGTTGAACTATCATTTGTGGACGAGTCACATCTGAAAAAGAGCTACATAGCTCAGTGGGGCCTTACCTGGTAAATTACAAACAGGGCCGCTGATATAATTATTGAAGCTTCCATAAGCCCAACAGCTGTAGATAAGAGTTGCGGATATTTGGGTGACAGATAATGAAAGTTTTCCTGTATAATCTATTGCCAGTCATCTGTTCAAGCCAGTTTGTTTCCTGTGATGTTTCCAGTACACGTAACGACACACATTTTAAACTCAAAAGTTGTCTGCAAATGAATATGTCAAAATAATGTCATATAAATCATAATTTCCAAGCCTTTTGTCAAGTAACTGTTGGATGACAGTCTACCCATAGTGTATCAGTCTATAGAGATGTTTGACCATACTTCACCAAACTGGACAGTGGAGGTCGTCGAATAGGAGACGGAAGCTAAGGGACAGTTTAGATATCATTCACCACTGACGTTAGCCATGCCTGGGAATCAAATTCATGTCACCAGAATCATAGTGCAGTGTACGAACTACACGTATAACTGCTCCATCCCTTTTTGCCTTTACGGAGTTGTGTCACATTAGATGCCTTTTAATGTGAGAATTGTATATTTATTAGGATAAATAGATCTGGACACTCTCTCCTTTTAATGCCACAATTGATCTAGTACAGCATTTCCAAAAATGGTCCATCCTCTACAGTGACACGGGTCTTCTTCAGAAGAAAAAGAAACAGTCCACTCTCATTGATGTGCCCGTTAATTATGTTAATCTTCGTGCGCACTTTCAGGTGTTCAAACATGCCCTGTACTACGCTCATGATTGAGCCCTGTTTAGTGGTGACACCTACTTGACTGCCGTGACTATTTACATAAATCTGCTCCTGCAATGTATTAGACGTCAGCTCAGGAAGACTTTGGTCAACTTCGGCTATAATAAGTCACAAGAGAAAGTGCCATTAATCAAAGAACAGTCTTTATTTTTGGAGTGAGGGAAATTAAAGATATTTTACACGTGGGTAATCCAGAGGTTTTTTTTTATATCTTGGTGAAAATATTGATTTATGTAAATGACTTAACATTCCACTTTGCTAAGCATAATGATATATAATATTCATTAGTCTTTCCTGAATCTAATCTAATTAATAATATGTATGTGGTTGATACATATTTCTGAAACCCGGTTTGTGAATATGGTTGGCTGCCTTTTATAGCTTCCATTATCTTTCCCAACGATCTTTGTAACAATATATAGGTGCGATAAGGGACTAGCCTATGATCAAATTACCCAGAATCTGCCAGATTTTGCCAGATCTTAGAAGCTAAGAAAGATTAACCCTGGATAGTGCTTGGATAGGCAACCGCCATGCACAACAAGTTGTTACAAGCTGCAGGGCCTACATGGTAGACAAAAGAGGGCATTGCAGAAAAAATTGATGTTTTTACTGTCCACCTATGCTCCCACGTGTATGCTCCCTACCAGCAACCTGCACTAACGAGTGTGCTGAAGTATGGTCAGATGACCTACAAAACTCACGTGGCATGGGGAGGCAATCATCCAGCAGTGGATAGAGCAGGCTAATGACAATTTATACTACATTTTCCAGTTTAAAAAAAATAAAGTTAAGGTCTCACGCACACAATTAATTGGAAACGCAGAGCTGAGGGACATCATTTGACTCTACCTCTCTGGCCTCTCTCTCTATGGACTGTGAAAAAGAAGGGCCTTCATCTCAACGTCACCGATTATATGTTACTTAATTTTTTAAAGGAGCGCTATTGACGAATGCATTGAGAGTTGTGTTTGTTTGGTGGCTCTCTTTTAAAAAAAAACTGGTGAAAATTCAGAGTTTCATTGTTTGGTTCCACTTGTGGTCTAGAAATCCCTGCACGGTGTAAAATAATTACAAGTCTGCCTTTGTCAGCAGATGTGAGGATGAGGAAAAGTGATGTCTCTGCTCTTCTCCTCTGGGGAAGTCTGTGGTTCTTGGAGCGCAGAGCTGTGTGAGCACTGACTGACTGATCAGGAAGAATGTGTCCACAGCTGGTGGTCCCCAAAGCGTGCCACGCACTTGCAACAACGCTTGGTTATTTCAAATGAGCTCTCTATTATCCACAACATTTACAATTGGAGAACAATTCGAGTGTGGGTTTACTCTCCAACACACCGGTGTGCTGTACTTGTAACTAATTGACATGTTTTGTTAACGTGACAAACCTTACTAATTGGCTGTGTCGGGTGGTGGCGGGTTTAACGACACATTTATATTTACACGATCTTACCCAAACATCTCTATTATGGATAATATTGGTCGCGAAAGCCTACATGTTAAACTGAGTGCTCTATTCTTAGTGGAGTGCAACACATCTACTCTTTTTGTTTCCGTTAAGTATGCTGCTTTTATTGCATTACCATATGGTGCTGTAAATATTTATCCATCTTATGAATGGCCATATCAACAGATTTTTTTTAAAAAAGACAGTATTCATCTGACCTAGGCATTATATAATCTTTACCTAGAAAGACTCATACAGTATCTATCATGGCAGCTGCTGAGTGCATCATGAATTAAGTTCACAGAATGAAAGATAATTGCTTCTGTTGATAACTTTCTCTCTTGATAACTACATAACTAATGCCAACCACACCATGCCTTCAGGAACTCAAGATATGTCAACATTGTACATGAAACGCACCATTAAAGCACTTGTGTCAAACCATAATTAATTGTATTCGTTGGAAACTCTTTCTTGTAAGAAAGAAACATCAAAGTAAGGTTTTTGATTAAAACTTCACGTGATAGAAATATTGAGGACATAATTTTGAAGGTCTGATGCTTTTAATTAGTAACACACGTGTAAGTACGTGGATTCTCAATTATCAGATTTAAAAATACACACTGCTGTAAGGTATTCACCTGGGAAAAGTCACCCGCAATACGACAGTATTAACTTCGGTGGAAAAAAAGACTGAGGTATCAGACACAGGAGGACGCACCAGACGCATCGGGTTTCCTCATCCATGCGGCAGCCAGTTATCATCGTTTGCAACAGCTGAGACCTTGACAGAGAACAAACACAAGTGTCAGGTTAGATTTGCCTTACTTTGTCAAGATTCCCTGGCACGCTCTCGCGGGGAACATATGTTATACACACCTGTCTGTTACATCATTCAGTTCAGATTCAACCAATCGCGCGCTCATCATATCTGGTTGCGTGACAAATGTCAATGCTGTTAACAACAATTATCATGAGGTTTTGCATGCCATTGTTGGAAACCAATTATTTTTTGCATCTTGCTTATATGAAATCTATAGCCTAAAGGCTATTGTAAATAGTTTATAAATGACAAACGTCGAGTCTTAAAAATAGAATTTCCAAGATAAAAAATATTTTAAACTTTGCAGATGTAACAATGTCTACGTGCACGCGAATTCATGTTTATACGTACACGCACGGGAAAGTGAAATATTGTGAGTAGAGTGTAATTGACGTGTTTCATGGCCAACTAGATATTATGATTCGAGGTGTGTGAGCAGGGCTTTGTAACGGATGACACAGCCATGCGGTCTTTTGTGCCTTTCAGAGGCCACTGTTAGCCTCTGCACTGTGGAAGCAACGGGCCCATTTATCACGAAGCTATTAAAAGACTGCCTCCCAAGACAAATCACAAGTGTTTTGGGGTTTTACGCTTTACTTGCCATTAATGGTCTGGCAGCAGGCGGCAAGGCACTGAAAGCTGACCGCAATGTGACACCGCGGTGTTTGCTAAACAAATGTGCACCAAGACGTTTCCCAGCACTGGCCCTTAAGGTTATTGTTCACAAGCAAGACGTGTTTATGCAAAAAGTCTGAGCTTGCTGGGCCATGTTTTCGTGCCGTGTGCTTTTTCCGATTGACAAATACGAGTATCTAGGTCTCTGTAAAGGCTCTAAGGATGATTTTCACTTTTCTGGTCAACAGGTTTGTTTTCCTATACTCTATGTGTGCAGTCGCTCAACCCCCAGTTATCTTTGCATTCTAGAAGGATCGCACGTCATTTTGAAGTAGAAATAATTGACATTGTAGGCAAATCTTGTACGTGTTCTCTTTTTCTTAAAATAAAAATAGAAATGCGTAGTTGTTTTGCATTTGCCGTTTAAAGTTAACCAAGAAGGATGTTCTTCAATTCGTGTGCACCACTCCACACTCACTTCAACAATGCCTACTGCTTACCGCTTGCCATACCTTTTGTCCTGTGTGACAGCTTTGGCACATTGAAAGTAGAATAGAGGAATAAGATAAATAGTTTAATATAAGTGCTTATGACAAGGGAGATGCCTGGCTTCTTCTGGGAGACACAATCACACATCAACGGCTCCGCCTGTCAGATGAGCCACTGACCTTATGTAGTTTGGAAACGTTAGACTTGCATAAAATTGGTTTGTTTCAAATCGTTTCACAGAAAAGTCCGATGCCCTTGGGTAACTTTAAGGCGGCAGTTGTATGCTGCAATTGATGTTGGGCCTGTGTTTTGAAAACCCTCATCAATGATCAGGCTTGATGTGGTCGCTATTGAATGCCAATTCACGCTGAAGTGAAAGTCTTTTGGGCTGCACTGCATCTGCCCACCCACGATGCCGCACGAGCCCCGATTGTGGCAAAAAACAATTGGCGGGAAAGAAATCTACGAGTCACAGTGTTAAAGCGATTATGATATGCGGACAGTTAGGCGAATTGTGAATCCTGCTGCGGAGGAATTTCCAGTGCCTGCGTGCCTTGCTCAAGTTCAGTGTCATTTACAAAGTGCTTGCCTATCTGTGGGGATGTAAAATGACACAGAAGGGAGGACCAAGCGTTGGGTGTCAGAGGTCAAAGCTGTAATGGCAACAGAAACTCAACACCATAATGATATTTAGCCCCTTGTGTGAAAATACTTCGAGTATCACTGGGCATAGTCTCTGTACAGTGTCAACAAAAATTCTGACCTTGCTGCATTGTTTTTTTTTGTGTGGGGGGGAATATACAGTATGTTATACAATACACGAGGCATTTTTTCGCAATCATTCATTGTTCACAAATGTTTTGGTTTCGGAGTAACATTTTAAAATCTTGTGCTATAATCGTAAAATAGTCTACTGCTCGTCTACAACGCAGACTAGTTATAATCACGAGGTCATCAGATTACACTATGTAACACAATTTTGTTCCTGGGTAGTAAGTGTTATTTGTAATGGCTTATGCCTAAAAAGTATAGAAAATGGCATTTTATTCCCCACAAACGTTGCTTTTGTGACCAGGACAGTGATATTTGAAATGTACCATTTATTCAAATGAGAAAACGGGCGAATTTGTGTCTTTTCGTTCACATAAAGTAAAAAACAACAACATATTAATCAAAATTAGCATGTATTTATACTAAAGTAATACAAAAAATAAATTTCGATTTAAAGCTTTCGTGACTGCAGGGATTCATCTTCTTGGTTCTTTCGGTAAAGTCACGTAGAAGGAAAATAATAAAATAATAAAAATAAAACATAATAAAATAATTCTCACGACGTTTCGGCCACAACGCAAGCAGCCGTCTTCAGGTGGAGAACAGGTCTGTCGAGAAGGCCTTCTCGATAGACCTGTTATTTTATTATGTTTTATTTTTATTATTTTATTATTTTCATTCTACGTGACTTTATCGAAAGAACCAAGAAGATGAATACAACAATTACTACAAAAGATTTAGAAGTGAGTAGTTTTTTCAAGATTTACGATTATACTGTAACTCACTTTCACGAATCAGCCCCCAAATGTAGTCTCCCATCATGTTCTCGTTATCCTGTCCTTGGTAGCAGCGTTCAAAGTCCAGTATATCCTGGTGGAAGCGCTCGCCTTGCTCCCATGTTCTCCTTGAATTTATCAAGATGAGCATCCAGGATATGGACTTTGAGAGACATCCTACAGCCCATTGTGCCGTAGTTCTTCACCAGTCTCAACCAGCTCCACATAGTTTTCGACCTTGTGATTGCCCAGGAAGCCACGAACCACTGCGACAAAGCTGTTACAAGCCACTTTCTCCTTACTAGTGAGCTTCTTGGGGAATTCATTGCACTCCACGATCTTCTTTATCTGTGGTCTGAAGAAGTCACCGGCTTGACCTTTGCCTCAAACAGCTTAGGGAAGAAGTCTTGAAGGTACTCATATTCTTTGGGTCTTTCGGTAAAGCCACGTAGATAGAAAATTAATAAAAAAAATAACAATATCGTCACGTTTCGATCGCAACACAAGCAATCGTCATCACGTGAAATATATAGCGGGAGAGCTGCTGAGGCAGGAAAAAATATATGGTGGAGCGCTGCTAAGGCAGGGAGTTATAAAGGTTTGAGATTGGTGTAGCCCAACGGTCAGTGGGCGGGGCTAGAGATGAAATTTGCATGTAAATGTAAGATCGGAGAAATCTTGACAAACAAAGCTGTGGTGGTGGCGATTGTATTGTGAGAGAATAGCATGTCAATGTAAGAAATATGCTTGTAAATGTAAGCTCAGAGATAGCTCGGAAAGAACCATCGCGACATGGATGTGGAAAAGGATGGCAATCCGCCATTTACTAACACAGCTAACGGTGGCTGTATTAGTGAATGTAACTCAGAGAGTCGAAAATAACTGCTAACATACAGTAGGTAAGTAGGAAGGGAACAACACAGACAGTTATGACCTAAACTGGTTAATAACATCCTTCCAATGATTGCTCAGTTTATACCCATCTTCTCGGTTGAAATTGTGTCTGCGTTTCTATATCTGGATGGCTTCATGAACGAATTTTTGCTGATAGCCAGTGGGTTTGCAGAGTACCTTGGTCTTGGCAAAATCAATTTCGCGTGTGCCCACAGCGTTAAAATAATGATCAGCCACGGCTGAGGTTTTGGTCCTACCGTGTTTCAGATCTGCCTTATGTTCACAACCTGGTCCGAGACATGTCGCTTAGTTTCCCCAATGTAACTGCTGCTGCAGACACAGCTTAGTTTGTAGACATCAGGGTATTGCATGTCAGGGATCACATCCTTCACAGATGGGATCCTCCCCCTCCCCTCCCTCCCCCCTTGGATTGGCCGAGGTGTGCTAGCTCTGCGATCTTGCATTTACTTGCAAATTCCATTGCTAGCTCCACCCACTTGCCCTTGTGTTGTGCCCACCACAGGCGTATGTGGCCTCTGGTTGCGGTGGCTCTCTCACGACATTTCCTCCTGCCTCAACAGTCCTCCTGCTGTGTTGTTTCACCTGAATATGATGGCTTGTGTTGCTATCGAAACTTGTGATTTATTAGTTATTTTTCTATCTACATGACTTTACAGATAGAACCAAAGAGTATGAATTCCTGCAGTCACGAAAGCTTCAAATAAAGATTAGATGGGATCAAATCACGAATTTTATGTACTGTGTTGAATTGTACCTGGATCTTGTGTTTGCTCATGATTTTGAAGGTACTTGAAGGCTGTCGACTCCTTATTTACAGCTCTGACAAATTGTTTCATAAGGCCAAATTTGATGTGCAGTCGTGGCATCAGCACCTTCCTGGGTCCACCAGTGGCTCCCACTTGACGTTGTTCCTCCCCACAGAGAACCCTGTCCGCTGTGGCCAGTCCCGCCTGTGGTAGTGCGCCTTGGTGTCCCTGCTGTCCCAAAGGCAAAGACAGCAGAGGAACTTGGTAAAACTGCCTTGGAGACCCATTAGGAATGCCATCATTTTAAAGTCTCTGATGACCTCCCAGCCATACTCATCATACTTCAAGGCATCTAGCAAGGTCTTGATGCTGTTGTAATCCTCTTTTAGGTGCACCAAGTGAGCCAGGGGAAGAGACGGGTACTTGTTACCATTATGGAGCAGCACGGCTTTGAGGCTTTTTGATGAGCTGTCAATGAAGAGGTGCCACTCATTCTGGTCACAGCCGATTCCGATTGCGTCGAACAGACTGGTCACATTGTGGCAGAAGCAGAGCCCATCTTGATGGGTGAAGAAGCTGCTAAAAGGTTGGTGACGCTTCCTCTGATCTGCGACTTGCACACTTTCATCCAACAAGATCCACTGCTTGAGCCTAGACGTCAAAAGCTCGGCATTGGACTTGGTGAGACCAAGATCTCTGATCGTTGAGGTCTTTTTGGTGAGGGTAGTATGGGTTTCTCTCCTCAGCTCCAGCTCTGAAATTGTCATCTGGATCTACAACGTCTTCCTTGCTCTCTGACTTGCTGCTCTCTTCTAAAGACGGCTGCTCTCTTCTCTCCGGAGGAGTGGGTACGGGGAGCTTAAGTTGAATCAGCACTGAATCTATCTGGAATTTTTCTGGAAAATAGGTAAATTTCTAAATATCACTGTCCTGATCACAAAAGCAAAGTTTGTGGGGAATAATAGCCATTTTCTGTACTTTTGAGGCATAAGCAATGAGGAAATAACACTACCCAGGAACAAAAAAAATGTGTCACACGGTGTTATTTGTGCTTGCCGTCTGGAGAAAATCACCTACATACCATATTTTAGTTAGAAACCACATTCCACCAATCATTGCAATGCTTTAAACATACTTACTTTAAATTGTAAACATAAAGGTACAACCCAGCAAATTTTTTGCTTAGGTTATGGCTGGAAAAAGGGACTGCACTAGAGGAAGCTCTATATAGCCTCACTAGAGAGAATTGGGCCTACTCTTCCACGCTGACCAGTTGTACACCAGACACGACCAGCTGATCGACTAACTATGTGAGGGGTAGGCAACCTGCGGCTCCGCAGCCGCATGCGGCTCTTTAAGGACCGCTTCGTGACGTAATGTATGCATGCATTCACATGCATTGCGGCTCTTGAAATATAGATTTTTGTACCAAAATCGAAAAAAATGGCTCTTCTTGCTATTTTGGTAGCCCAACCTTGAACTGGTTGGGTGAACAGAGGTGTGGGGATTTAAGAAACGTTCCCATTGTTTCAACTGTCATACCAGGAGAACAAACTGGCAACCTCTGGCATTGCAATTCGAGTGTGCCAATCGTTATTCCATAGCAGTATCCCCTGCATACTGTAATGTAAATAATAGATATTTTTCTGAAAATCAAGTACAGTACCCTTTTGATTACTCCCTCACTGCACAATGAAGAGTGGAATAGTTCCATTGGCTGGGAAATCCCAAGCCTCGTTACTACGAGGTAGAGGATGTGGTATGGCTCATGGCTAAGATTAATCTGGAGTATGTTTTGGCTCTGTACAAATGGGCACGAGACATGCTGTTAACAAATAGTCTGCAGAGTTCAATGTTAAATTAGGCAATATTTGTAAAGACTGCATAAGCTGTACAACAGTCTGGTTAAAATCTAAGATAATTTTTCATTAGTCATCTACATACTTCAAATGTAGCAATTTCACAGACATGAATTGAAAACAGGAAATGAATTTTGAATAGCTTTCAACAAGTCAATAAAAATGCCTATGAATTTTATTTCAAGCAGTGCGGTTTGTTTTCTTGTATTTAATGGAACAATGTACAGCCCTTTGTCAAGCTACTGCTGGATTAAAGATGATCTATGCCATCTCAGCCATCGGAGTTGTTTGACCATACTTCACCATGCTGGTGAGTGTAGGTTGATAAAGGGGGTTGGAGGACTAGTTCAGATATAACTGATGTTAACTATGGCTGGGAATCAATATCAGGTTATCAGGCTCATATCTTCGTGCATTTCACCACTACAATTTAATATACATGTATTTGATGTAACAGAGGCCACACAATGCATTTTAAATGTGTGTGCTTCGAGGATGAATTCTCTCCAATCATTCCAGTGATTTTCGTTCCTCAGCTGAACAATCCATATTGTTTTCCATATGTGCATCTATGAATCAAACTCACCTAAAGTTACGAGACGAGAACACCATAACCTCTGAATGCATCTGAGATGTTTAAATGTCCTTATGATGTGTTATTTTTCGACAATTTAATTCCATAACCAATGCTTTTGTCAAGTGATGTACCATAGATGGGTTTCTGTCAGGGCAGACCACCCACAGTTTTGCAGAAAATTATAAAAATTAAAATTTGGAGGGATGAATGGTTCTGAAATCTTATTTTATTGCTTTATCTTAGTCCAACCCAATGCCTTGGCAAGGAAACACATAACATATAATTATTTTTACATTAAATGGTTGAAGAGAAATACTGCGTACATACTCTTTGGTTCTTCCGGTAAAGTCACGTAGATAGAGAACTAATAGATCACGACGTTTTGATCGCAACACAAGCGACCGTCTTCAGGTGAGTGAGAGAAAGCTGCTGAAAACAAGGTCTTATATAGGCCGGAGATGGGTGCAGCCTCAGGGTAAGGGCAAGAGATGGTCTCCCTGAGGCCGTGGAAGTGGCTATTGTACTGCGTACAGTTAAATAATAAACTGACACGAGGACAATAAAGCATGTGGTAGTTGAAACATGTAAACAATTGTGGCACAATCATTAAATTAACTTTATATATTAGACTTCAATATGTTTTTTTCATAAAGCTGCCTTGTAATAGGCCTTTATCTTCTGAGATGTCTGAAACTTATTCGGTCTGATTCTGATTAATATTTAGATTTGGGAGCACCTGGGAATAGCAGGTATTTTAGGCTTGGGCCGTGAGGTGGTCAGGAGGTCATGGTGCATTAATGGATCCAAAAATATCTTTGTGCAGAGATTCTAATGAAACCCCCTTTTATGGTACTATGGTTTCTCCCCACATACCACTCTTTAATAGATTTATTCAACACCTTTTGGAAGTAATGAGAAAGCCGATTACAACAGCAAAATGGGTGCAGGCTGAAAACAGATCGATTTCACAATACACGCATATTTTCACAAACAGCAGGAATACCAATCTCCCTTCATGTTCGGCATGCATGTCATGTTACCACCACATTGCATATATGATACTCTCAGTCTTGCCCAAGCTACCAGCTCAACAAAGTCATATGTGTGGCAGTTATTATTGTTTAGACCACCAGCCTGCACGCATTCCTATTGTGATGGGGTTTCTATTCATTTAAATACATTTTAAATATGAATGATCGTTGCCTTTAGACTAGTGCTCATGATGGTTCCTATGGTGTAATGGTAAGCCCTCTCCATATGGGCTCGCAGAGCCACTGATTAGTCCAAATGGGAGGCAACCAATCTGCATTTGTCTCATTGTTTTCCTGTTGCCTGTTGGGGTGGCCACTCACACATTCAACTCTGTTGAGCTTAGACAAGGCTGAGTACATTGCACATGCGATACGGTGGTAACAAGGCATTCATGGAAGTTTAGACTTCTTTCTGTTTTTGAACACATTTGTGTGTTATTAAATATAATTTACAGAATTGAACAAACATCCCAAAAGAAGACCATCCTGAAAATTAATGTTGAGACTATTATTATGCTTTTCTGGTTAAAAAGGGCATTGTTACATTTGTTATATCTTTGTTTCCTGAAAATCAGAAGACGAGAACAAATCAATACATGGATAAATGTAGTGTTTGAAGCCTCAGAAAACCAAGCAATACAATAATGTCCACGACAAGTTAAACTTCAACAACGTTTTTGTCAGCAATGACAATGATGTACAACTCTGTGATCTTCTTGGTTCTTTCGGTAAAGTAACGTAGAAGGGAAATAATAAAATAATAAAAATAAAACATAATAAAATACAATTCTCACGACGTTTCGGCCACAACGCAAGCAACTCTGTGATGTTAAGATCTATTGCAGTGACATTCATCACGGTTTCTGCCCAGGTGTGTCCAACTCCACCTCTACAGGATTCTCATACCACCCCTGAGCATGTCTTCACAGCAGCCACCTCTCCTCATACTCTAACCCAATGCCCCTCTCTCTCCCTTCCTCAGAGCTTGCCAGGCACTTGGTGAGCTTTCCAGGACACTTCCAAGTTTCCCTCTGAGATATCCTCCTCACATCTCAAATCCCCCTCCACCCCCTCCCGTGCATCCCTGTTCCAGCAGCATGCCTTCCCACAAACAATGTAAGTGTATCCATGGAAAGGTTATTTGACATAATAAATAAATCCACTAACCTTATGCCCTCTTACTATCAAACAACCATTTTTTATCCCCAAACATTTATGTCTTTATCGCGTTAATGAATAACCATTCTGCATCAAAATATATGGCCCAAGTTCCTCACCAGCAAGTCCGACACTTTTGCAATTACAACAGAGACCTCCATATTTGTTACAATAATCCACCTATTCAAAAGCCTCGTGATCAGTTGCTTCCTTACTCACAACTCAACGTCTGAGCCTGAAGGACATTATAAGAAGACATTAAAGGTCAAATTAAAGGGTACAGACCTTTCAATTGCTTGCGTGTGCCACTGCTGGAGGAAGCACCTCTACTAGATCATGTGACCTCCTTTGCCAGTACCAAAATATGAGAATAGGTTTTCCCCTTTTTTCTGGCAACAAAACACCAAACTGAAACCTTTTACAAGGAATCGTGTCTGCATTAACCACAATACTTGTGGTCAGAATGCAAACAAAAAACATACTGTGATAATATATGGCGTACGCCTTTTGGCGTCCTCTGGTCTAACACCGTTTGAGATTAGGCTCAAAAGAAAGCTGTCTCTGGTGTGGACCAATCCGTTTCAAAGACAATGCATATATTATCAGAGTATGTTTTTTGTTTGCATTCTGACCACAAATATTGTGGTTAATGCAGACATGATTCCTTGGAAAATGTTTCAGTTTGGTGTTTTAACATCTTAACACCTGTTTTGTTGCCAGATAAAAGAGGAAACACTATTCTCACCTTTACTAGAGTTCAGTGTGTTCACCTTAAACTGTTGCAACGAGTTAACTTATACATTTAAGTGTTAACACTCTCGCTGGCTTCTTCATGAAATATAATTAACCTTTTTAATCCACCTGTTATTTTGTGACTAAGTTAAATGAAGGAGCAATCTCATCGCTTAAATTAGCCCGTGTTATGGTCAGTTTGCGACAGAAAACATGTTAAGGGCAGCAACCCAATACCAAATGCTCCCAGTCTAATACCTCTCTTTAATGAGGCAGACAACTTGAATCAATTAAAGTCGGCATGAGTTGACCCAATTTCTCCCTAAACTCAAGTTGAGGGACAACTCGAGTGGGAATAAAATGTGGCATATTTATGATTTGCTGAACTCATCACGTGACATTCACTACCCTGGATGTAAAATTAAATGTTCCTATCTACACCATATTTGAGTTACGTATTTATGCTCAGCCAGAATTCTGGTGACTCCATGAAAGCAAACATAGCCCTGAGAATTTGGGCTGCAGCCAAAATTGGCAGCCCGCGTGAGTTGACTAAAAAATATGGAAATGTGTTGCCGGGACGGCAATGCAAGTTCGTACTCAAGTGGCTCTAATTTGGATGGGAAAAGGGACAATTAAAATAAATGTACTGACAAGTTATTTATTATTTCCATAGGTGAATTAACTATAATGTTGCAAGTTGGCATTCTGTCTGATATTATGCCATGCAAATGTTACACCCATGCTTGACATTAACTTTCTGGCAAGTGATACAGTTTAGCAACTCAGTATTTCCAGACATTGCAAGCAAATTATCGCCACTTACATCTTAGTTTGGATTTTAGAATATGCACCATTTCTCCAGTTCCCTCGCCTTTGGCTATTGTCTCAAAGTCACTTACTGACAGCCGAGTGTGTTTCATGATACTTGCCTGTGAACCTCATGGTAACAGCCTGCTGGGATATTGTGCCATAAGTGTGGAGCATAAAGCAGCTGGTTCACAGGAACAGTTAGCAAAATGGACACTTACAATCCCAAGAGACTCGAAATATGTAATGCTACAGGCTGCTGAATTCTAATGCAGAAACACAATGCTGGTAGAAAATGTGCTAATCTTGGACAGTCTTAGAGAAGACTTAATGTGCACGCACAGAGCTAAAGCTGCGCCTATTAAGCTACCTCTAGGTAAGCCGTAATTCCACGTGACATGAACAAATGCCAATAAATACAAGGTCAATGGAGTTTGGAAGCTCACTTTTATGGCCATTTCTTTTTAAGTGTGGCAAAGTTAAGGTGACTGCTGTGAGCAAGTAAGCATCTACAGCAATGTACTTAATCACCGGTAGGTCACTTACAGTGGCAGTGCACATTGCCTCTTGACATCACAATATGTGCATAGGGCAATTTCAGCTCTGTTGGCGCACAAAGGGGACCTTGTGGCCAACATTAAACACCATAGCCAGGGGAGCTCTAGGAGTGCCGTAAGAGTGAATATGATTCTCTGATGAGTTCCGTTAATTTAGCTACAACGCAAACTGCAACAGATTAGTATTGTGGGGAATAATGTCATGGGACCTTATAACATTTTACATGCTTTTGAATGCTGGAGCAACCTCAATACAACATGGTATTTGCAAAGCAATTAGTAACCATACCTATGCTGGTTAAATAAAGAAAGTATGGCAGTTGTATAGTCAATAAGCATGTCAGCCAACGTACCACCAGTAAAATCGATGATCATCCGGAATAAAATAAAATAATAATAAATAATGTACAACCATTTCTCAATCTACTGCTGGATGAAGGCCTCCCAACACCGTGTCAGTAACAGGGGTTGTTTAACTAATGTTGGCTAGTGTGGACTGGTGAAGGACAAGGCCCAGGACTCATTCAGATATCACTCACCACTGATGTTAGCCATCGCCAGGAATTACATTCAGGTCACCAGGTTCATAGTCCGGTGTGATAACTACTGCACCACAACAATGCCATTTATGCAATGTAATTTCGGCAATTTTAAATGTTGCCATGTTTATATTCAGTAATTTAGTAAGCATTGATTTTTTTTTATGATTCAGAGAATAGTAAATAAGGTGTTTGTTTTTCAGTTTAAAATACCCATATATTTTATGTAAATGTACACTAAAAAGGAAATATATAGCAAGACACAGTCTTTATTTCGAATATTAGAAGCTCTACTTTGGTCTCTAGCCACACACGTTATTTTTGAATGTGACCCACCTAGTCTCTCGCAACAGGGCTCACACGCAGTGGGTAATCTGACGTGGGAAAATTGTCTTCAACTCAGCTTGAAATCACTCCCCAGATTGTGCAGTATAATAATATAAAAAAAACTACCAGGAGATTAAACAGAGCTTCCTGTTTCTCAGTCATGCCAATAGAGACAAGAATGTTTCATCCAAACTCGACTCTTACACGAGTCTCAGCACATTTAAAACATACAGATCAATAATAACATTACTTTCTGAGTACAGTTCCAAGCTCGAACTGAAGTTGTCTGAGATAATGCACAGACGCAGATACAATGTGTAAGCATGAGGTTATTGAACAGGCTCACTATTACAGCATTCCTTCCCATGCAAGAGGTTCGTTGAACACTGTCAATGTCACTTGCACTAACCAAAGTTTATATTGGCTGTGGGAGAGATTGTTTTCCTTTGGCCTCAGCTCAGTCTTCCGCTTTTCTTGCGGGATGAGGGCATATGACGAAGGTGGATTCCTTAAGCAAAGCTGACGGAATCAATATTTCATCCACGCAAAGAAACGTGATTGTGTTGAATTTTTTGTGTGTCTGCACACGGTATATTGACTTGTATGCAACCCACTCTTTTCCTGGGATAATAGTCAACCGGCAAGGCACAGTGTTTATGGCTCAAGCCATGGCTCCTGGTATTTACATTTTAATGGAACGTGCTAAATGCTCTTGTAGTCGGATATGGTGTCTTTATATTGTATAACATCGTGTTGCCGTTGGTTAGTAAGTTTTAGAGCATAACAAAAAATTGTCAACAATAAAGTCACAATCTTGCAAACCAAATATACAATCTATTTTCGGTCAAATATATAAAAAAAAGTATTTGATTAATACAGTAAGGAACAATTATAATTCTTGTTTTGCAACTTGCAGAACATTATTTACTTTAATTTATTTATTTTATATATGTATTAGTTCAGATGTTTTACGTGTATTTGTAATCATAAAATACTGATTATACTTAATTATTGTAACATATGCTATTAATGCAGCTATGTATTCAAATCCTGAACTGTATTTCATGCTATACTATAAAAAGTAATTACTAGCATTAAACAACATTACACTTTAACAAATAAAAGCAAAGTACCGTATTTATATTTAAATGAGACATATGACAAGAGTTATTTTGCTACTATACACCTTTTCTAAAAACATGCAACCGAAACATATTCCTGTATGTTTATCTATAATAAATATTTTATTTTATCAAAGACAAGTCCTTTGTATGAAGTTATAGCACCGTGCAATTCGTTTAATGCTTTGCATTACCATATCTACATTAGAATTGACATAAACATAGTGCCAGAATGGTGTAATATACGCTATATGGGTGATTAGAGAAATCAATACTGGTTTCATTTATCAATTTCATGGATTTTGTACAACTCAATATATCATAAAATCTGCACAAAAATGCCGGTGCATCTTACTTTGAACTAGTTTATAGCAATCTTATAATGCTCACGATTGGAATATATAATGTAACCAATGCTAACTTGTTTTGTGATTTGATATCAAATGACGAACACCATGGATGTATTATTCCTGCGTATGTTTTTGCGGTTGTGCTATACAACTCTCTCCAATGAGTTTTTGGGTTGTACCGCGGGTTCAGTGTGATGTCAAACTGGGTTCAGTTTATAAAGAAGCTCCCAGCACATGGAGCAAAACGTTGGACATCATGCTGAACACAATGCGGGGAGAACAGGAAAACACATCTGAGGACTATGGCTGTAATTCGTCTCATCCGTTGAGTAAAAACTAAGTGTTCAATGCAAAGGGTTTATAATCCCAAAGCATGGTTCATATGTGAGTGTGTATGAAGCAAGCAAATGAAATGAGACCGGTGTCTATATGTGTTGTTGATACCAGAGGCTTATGCTGAGATTAAATGGTAGAGGGCACACAGGGTCACAGAAGCTTCATGCGGGAGGTACACGGGGGAAGAGAGGCCTGTGCAAGTGGGATATAAAAGTTAATCTCATGGGACGTGGGGTGGGGAGGAGAGTACAGACACCAACAGGTCAGAAACAATTATTTTTCTGCCTGACCAAGTTGCTAGGGACGATGAGCGAGTCGGGGATGGATGGTGGGGGGTGGGAGAATGCGACTAGTTAGAAGGCAGCGAGCGGTTGCTTTATGATGAAGCGAGAGGAGGGTCTGCATTGCAAAATCAACATGCTTCACCACCTAAGCATAAGAGCATGGGCTTGCACGTTTTACCCTGCGAGATGATATCTGTGATTGATTTAAAATTTTATTAAACACACACCACACTGGGTGTCAACGGCAATGTGCTGTGCACTAAACCCAAATTGTATGCATTCCACGTACAATGTCTGAAGCAACTGTATATGCATGGACGGCTGTCGATGGAGCACATCCTGCCCCAAGGATGAGTAACACACAATGCACGTGCACTGGTTTTATATCTCTCACTTTGTTCCTTTTTTATAATTGAACCTACGTTGTATAAAGAAGACAACGCTACATTATTTAACACTTTCTGATAGCTGTTGAATTTACATGTTTCATATTTTGTGTACAAAAATATTTTTACGTAATCACTTTACATTTTTGTATGTTTTATTTCATTCAAAAATAATACTATTTTTACTTAGGAAAGCCTCAATGAGTTTGAAGATATTTTCGTAAGGGTGCTGCGTGGGGATGCCTGGCCAACTCCATGAATGAGTGAGTGTTTTGGTTATTGTGGGACCAGGAGAAAACCAGCACACAGAGAAGGTAACACTCAAAGCTCTGCACATACAGATTTATACGTGAATTGCTATACCGCAATTTCTTGGACACCTTTCTTTGAGAACCCACGTACAAAATCTCTAGTTTTAGAATATCATCTATGCATAAGAAATACAAACAAAATATAGCTTAAGAGACTGTTGGGGCAAGCATAATATACATACATTAACATACATGTTTGTTATCTACACATTTACTCTTATTGATTTTGTTGAGAGTTTACCCCGCTTTTGGGAAGAATGATGGCCGTTATAAAAAAAATCGGAAAAATTATTGATTGTATTTGTTTGCTTATATTATGTGGTTCAGATCAACACCCATGGGGTCAATGAATGCAAATTTTGACGGGGACCTGGTTACACAATAGAAACCTGGTTACAGCAGAAAATAAACCTCATAAAACAATTGTACATGATCAAGTTCCGAATAGCATTGGTACCATCAACATGGTACGGTAGAACTAGAACCCCTCTTAACGACGGTGATTGGTTCCACGAAACCCGTCGTTAAGTGAGTATTTGGTCGTTGAACGAGTATAGAGATACATGTTGAAGGCTTAATTCGTTCCCATAGCATCGAAAGTACTTATGATATTTAAACAATGAATATTAATACATAAAGATACTGACAATATTATAAACACATAATTAAAAAACATGGTTAATCAATACATTAATTAATATTTACTGTACCTACAAAAGCCCGTTGTTAACAGGGAATTATCGGTAAGCGAACACATTGAGCTCTAGGGAGGCCTGTCGTGAAGCGATTAGTCATTAACGGGTGGTCGGTAAGAGGGGTTCTACTGTAGAATCAGCATCAAACAATATAACAAAGCTCGTAGAACGCATCATATACGGAAAATGTTGGGTGTAAAACAGCACCCGGGTCAGTAAAATCGTCAACAACAAAAACTATATAACGTAAAGTCTGCAAAGCAGAGTGATCAATTTCAGGTACACATGAGAGGACATATGAGCTCCAAAAGTGATTTAAAGTAGAACAGGAATGGTAAGTGTTTGATCCAAAATGTTCTTTGGGTTATTCCAGAGATTAGGGGTTGCCACACGGAAGGAATTTAAACCAACTTTGGTACTCGCTTGAATTATGCAATTTATACTTCATATGCTGCCAATGCCATACAAAAAAATTACCATTACATGATTACATCAATACTCGTGGCGAATTGTAGAATGGTAAAACAGTGGGTGAGGTTAGGGCAGGGTGAGAACAGATTTAGGCCGTGTATTTGGCGCCTCCATTCCAAAACTCTTTTTCTGCATTTGTTAGTAAGCTTTAGAGCAGGTTTTTGGTCCTTCAAGCTTTTTGGAAAGTGGCAGAATGGCGGCTCACAAGCACATGAACGTGGGTCGCCAGGTTCGTAACACTCACCACTACACTACCGCTCCTCACATATATTGCTTGTCTCAAAGGTTAAGCATGCAAACAGATATGTTAGACACGAAGACAAAAAATCTCCCGTATAGCCTTGATGGTATCATAGGCATTAACCAGGTCAATAAAGCAGAGATGCAGGTCTTGTTGGAATTCCCTACACCTCTGCTGTAGCAGACAGACAGAAAATATGGCATCTGTGCAGGACCGCCCTTTCCTGAAACCACATTGGGGCTCAGCAAGCCTCTCCTCAGCGTGCCTGGCAAGGCGATGTTGAATAATCCTTGCCAGGCACACTGAGGAGTGAGATGCCCCTGTAGTTGTTAAGTCTGTACGGTCCCCACATTCACACACACACGCATGCAATGATCTGCCAGTGTAAGCTGATTACATACTGTATGCCATGAGGTGGTGGAGTTTGGTGCAAGGGATAGGGGACAGCACTGCGCTACGAAATCGGTGTAACCTGAGTTCACTTCCAGGCCATGGCTAACATGTCAGTGGTTGCTGATATTTGAACTGGCCCTAGGCCTCAATCAAACCCACCTGCAATGACCTGCATAGTGAAGTATGGTCAAACAAACCTCATTCCCGATAAGAGATGGGGAGACCTTCATCCAGCAGTGAATATTTAATATTAACGATTATATTTCCATAAGTCAACATTTTTATTCATCCTTATTTACCATCAACATATTTTTTATAGGTCATTAGCATCATCTTCACTATCATTAGAACATTATCATTGTCATTCATCATCATCATCATCGCTATTTTCTTTATCATCAACATTATCTCATCATCATCATAATCTTTTTAAGTAGCGCTAACTTGTCTTGGGCTTAGTGCTCCATTCTGCACCTTGTTGAAGGGTGAAACAAATCTCATACATTAGCACACATGCATGTGTGTATGTGTGCATGTGTGTGTGCATGTGTGTGTATGTGTGCATGTGTGTGTGTTTGTGCGGGAAGCGACAGTGTAGCAGTTAGCGCGCTGCGCTACGAACCTGGCGACCTGGGTTCAATTCCCGCTCACGGCCAACACCAGTGACGATTATCTGAACCGGTCCTGGGCCTCCCCTAGATCGACTCAGCCTCAAATGAGTACCTGGTGCGGTGTGTAAACATCGTCACTGGGGAGACAAAGGCGGCCGGGCGTGGTGTTGGCCTCCCACCCCTCACGTGCCAAGCCGGCCTTCATAGGTGCTCGCTAACAGCACTTGCCCCAACAGTCTGTTATGTCTATACGGGGGTTCTTTGTCTTTGTGGGAGACAGAGCCTGATTGGTCAGCTTGCTCCTTTCATGGGCGAGCATAATGATTTCAAGTGTGTCATCATGCCTATTGGTTGGCTTTGGGATTTTTTTTATTTTTGGGCTCTGCCCAGCCCACATGGTAAACCGTAACACAACAACTGTTTCATTAATTTGCTGGAATTACTTTTGCAGAAATTACGGATTACACCAGAATTCACAAAAGTGTGAAAGTAAACTCTGGACGAAATGGGCCCAATGCACTCAGTGCCTTCCAAAAGAGGCAATGTCTCATGTGTTTCAATGTGTTTATATAATTTCATGGCTAAATAAAAGAAACCAAAACAACGGTTACATAAATGTGTCAGACTGATAATAGCCAGATACTGTAGTTATTTCTATGATTCAATACGACCATACTAATAATATTTAGAGGCAAACAATAAGGGTCTAATTATTCATCAATTCATTGATTATCAACACATTTCAATACTCTTGATACACGCATAGAATCGCATGCATAAGAATGTATGTTTTTGATTCATGTTAAATTCAGGCCAATGTAATGAAAAAAAACTGGACAAATGAGACGGGGAAAATGAGAAGCAATACAAAAGAGATAGTAAAAACAAGACAACAAAGAACATTTATACATATAAATTCGTGGCCGTGTATCGCAATAACTCATCAAATCATCTTGACGGGGAGGAGTTGAGTGGCTAAATGTCTAGAAAACAACACAGATGCCTATAAGACAACTATTAAAATGTACATAACTGCTGGTTTGTACCAAAAAAATCCCTTTGATGTAGATTCCAGAATGGAGCTTGTCAAGGATGGCCACTTGTCAAAACATAGTTATTTTGGGCCCCATGCAGATGGGCTGGTGGTACCCACCTGCTACGAGCCCTGCTTCGAGCCCCTCGGGATTGCAGTCAGGCCACCCAGCCCGACAACAACACAGTGGCACCTGGGAGGGCTCTGTTCTTAAAATGTACAAAAATGTGTCAACTCAATGTTTGGCGTTGTAGGTAAGGCCCACCCTCAGTGTCCCATCAGAACTTTAATGGTATATCTCTGTGTATAGATATTGGGATTTGTGTTGTTTTTCATGCTGTCTCTCATTGCAATCATTTGATACATGTTGCTTGATTGTTTATGGGGTAAGTTCAGAATATCAACACAGTGGATCTACTGCCTCACTGTGTTGATAGGGGAGTACAGTGGAAACACTTGTGCCTTACAGCAAGCAGGGCCTAGGTTCGATTTTAAACTCGAGCGCCTTTCTGTGTAGAGTTTGTTTGTTCTCCCCCTGTTCTGCATGAGTTTTCTCTGGGTTTCCTCCCAAAGCTAAAAAGTGTAATGTAACTCTTATTGGCCAAACATTCCAATGCTAAAATATGACCTTAAATTAATTATTCAATTGGGATTACGCATCCGGAAATTGCCCACGACTTCGTAAACTCGAAACGACCCTTCTAAAAAAAGTTTTGAAGCTTAGTGAAGCTTTTCCTGGGTAAGCAAGTATAATAATAATACTCATCATCTAATACAGAGTTTTATATAGCATCGTTCCTGGAAATTTCATCTCACTTGCTGAGGAACCACAGACAAGCTGGAAGGTTGCCAGGCAGTAAGCTAACACCAAGAATTGCTCTGTAGTTCTCTATATATTAAGGTGTTTTCAGGAAAATCAGTGAGTGTTTATCGATGTGGGAGGAAACCGGAGCACATGGAGAAAACCGACACACGTGAGGTGGCAACACTCTATCCCATACAGAAGGGACAGATGATATTAGTCCACATTTTCCTGTCCTGTATTCTGCTGGCGAGCCAGCATATGGCACCGTGATGTCCACGGGAAGGGAGTTTCACAACATTTGTGCAATCCACCAACCCTCGCCCCTGGGTTCCAGGCGTGTGCCAACCACCAAATTTGATCATCTTGACAACAGTTACATTGACTACTCCTTTACAGATGGATGGGCAGATGTCGGCAGAAGGACAGAGGCACAGAGCTAATGGATTACCACTCTCAACCTTAGTTGCAAAAAGAAATGAACAACGTGAAGGATTATTGTCGCTTTGAAGTATTTCAGTAAGTATAAATAATATACGATATATCCATTTCAATTACACTACTTTATATGGCAGTGTCGTTGTGCGACTTGCGATGGGCTGAGGGAACACACTTCTTCCCTTAGCAGGGGCTGAGTAAAGAAGTGTGTTGAGTGGTACAATGAGATGTGAAGAGGTGTATGAGGAAAATAAAAGAGGAAATCGGGTGTTTGGGGGCTTGATGAAGAGGTGTGTATGATAACAGTATTACTGGGAATGCTGTTTATGCTGGGTGCGAAGGTTAGGGGTGAATGTATAGTGTTGAAAATTGGGAAATTAATACACGTCGAACATGCAAACTAATGGTGGGTGATGATTGAAGGATGTGATAAATATCAACAATAGTAAGGATACGTAGTTTGTGAAAATAATGTCCGAATAAGATAAGGACATTTACACAAATACATTTTCAGAAACAATCGGAAAGTTGAACATAAGAATTTTAACAATGGTATGGTATGTACAGTAAATGTGTCAAGGTATCGGAAGAAGTTACTGGAAGTAATATGAACAAACACAATATTTAGGCAAGATTAGGGATGGGAGGAGATACACGGCGAGTATGATGTAGACTTGACAAATGGACACCTGATAACTCAGGTTGATATTGTAACTCGCAATGCGAGAAGCGAGGAGGTGGGATCGCGGATGTATGTACACAACGTACAGAGAAAATGTGCGTTGAACTTCTTTCGCACCGTACGTCGCCAAACGTGCGAATCGGAGGTGCGGGACTGGATGACTCGTGGCGTGGACAACGCGCGTGGGAGAGAGCGTGAGACGCAGCGGAGGGATCAACAGGCGGAATTGTTAATGACCAACAATGTGCGTGAAGGATTCGCCTGGGGGAGGGAGTAATGAGTATAATGTGAGCGAGGGTGCGAGTTTGGGATTTTTTGCGGATAAAAATTAACCCGTAAAAACAAAGTTTTTCATTATAAATCCTTTATATGCGTGACATCGGGGCGGCTAGAGTCCTCTCGTCCTCTGGCTTGAGATGGCTGCCACCTATGGGTCAGATGATTGCATGGCAGCATTAAGCAATTGGTAATTAAATATAATATTTTTGTCCTAAAAAGTGTAACATTTTGGAAAAAAAAAATTCACGAACATTAATTGTCACGCACAACAAGTCTGTGTGGAAAATGTCAGCTCGATTGGATCACGGGAAGTGCGTTAAAAAACGACCGAAAGATTTGCACGGTCCTAAGCAAGCAAGCAAGTGAACTTAATATAAAGGATTTAAAAAGGGATGCGTTTTAGTGTTCTCGGGAGACTTCAGAGTGGAGACTTAAGTCCTGGCGTCGAGCTTGTTGAGAGGTGGATGTTGTTGTGATGACGGTGCTGTAAAAGGGTGAGGGAGAACCCTGGGAAGATGGAGTGGGTCGACACCTTGATGGAGGCTGTGATGATGGGAGTCGTGGCAAGGGTTTTCTGACATTGCAAAGTTTTACAACATTAAGTTTCGACTTAAAACTTTCGTGACTGCAGGAATTCATATTGTTTGGTTCTTTCGGTAAAGTCGCATTGTCATTGTTGATAAAATGCAGTTAAAGTTTATCCATGGTTGTGGACATTTGTTTGCCAAGTCTAGCTGGTAAACAAGCAACTTAAATGAATGTGTTATTTGTCCTAGAAAATAGCTTAGAATATTCAATAGTGCTATACCAAAAATCTGCTTAATATGAATAAACATTGCAGGAAAACTGATGGACTATTTACCATTGTAGTCAACACAGGATGCATTTGTCATAAATGCAAGGGCCTATGCATTCACGCATGTGTTCACAGGAGAGCGGTGGCATAGTGGTTAACGCACAGCTTTACGAAGCCAGAACAACACGTTTGATTCCTGGCGAGAATCAGTGGTGATTACTGGAACCGAGCATGCTCCTCCCCTAGGTCGACTCAGCCTTACACCAGTAGGAGTTGAGGTCTGTACGCATCAGCACTGGGGAGACAAGATGGAGTGGGCGACATCTACGTGTGCTACCATACTCGCTAACGGCACTTGCCCCAACAGCCTGTGGAGGCTATCGGGGGATCTTTGTTTTTCTGAGCACATGCATTCATGTGAGTGCACTTGTCAGCACACACGTGTGTGATTGAGAGGTCTCTGCCACTGCTGCTGAACCACAGCAGCATGGCCCATTGCCTGCCCTAACAAATGGTTCTTCCTCTGCCTTGGAGTTTGCCGGTACCAAGCAGGATGTGAACAGACCTCCGGGTCACTTCGTGATGAAAAGGCGGTCTTGTAATAATATGCATGTGTGCAAGTGCATGCATGTGTGTAGAGAGGTGCTTCACACGTGTGTGTGTGCATGTGTGTTCAGGTAGGAGTTTTTAATGAAGACATTGCAACACTGTCAGGCTTAACTATATTTCCATAAATTCCTGGTAATTAATTACATTTAAACTAAATTTGTGCAACAGCAGAGTTTTTTTTTTCTGAAGAAAGACTTGTGTGCAAGTAACAGCAAATTCGTTTTGACTTAGAAATTAATCTGGGCTAAAATGTTAAATACATTTATATTTAATATTCAACTAACTTCGTCCAAAATGTCATACCTTGACACGATCCTGTTGATATAACTGTGGTCTCAGTTGGTTGCCAAATTTGTAAGAAATAACTCAGCTGTCCCCTTGTAGAAAGTGCACAGATGCAGCATTTATCACGATTCCAAATCACGACCTTAACTGGTGGGACACTGGAGGGGGAGGTGTAAGGGAAAGGGGGCATCAGTTGTGGAGTGGAGAAAGGAAGAGTGCGAATTTACGTGTGTGTTACACATGTATAACTTTAGCCCATTTGGTTACATTTATGTCATTAAAGCAGCATGCCATATTTCTGTACAGCATATACACACGAGGCAAAAACCTAAAATTAGCATTTAGCAAATCTTGGGTGTTGCTGCAGCCCACGGTATAAATAAATGAACAGAGAAATGTTTGGATATATTTTAATAAAAATGTCTTCTTGAAAAATGTGTCTGAATAATTCCTGTTTGCTATTTTCTCTCGTTGACAACGTGGCACCATATATCTTTGTTATCTGCATAATACAACACATTAGAGGTATTAATATTATCATTAGCATATAGTTTAACATTAATAATTTCTGCACAAATACCGATCCATTAAATTTAGACAAATTAAGAGCTATTTCTCAGAGTCTGTAATAGAATTAAGGCAGTAAATGTGGCATGCCTTGGCATTATGGAATCCGGCTAATATGGTGCCATTAAGAAAAACAAGCAGAATGTATTTATATTACATAAACATGACTAACGTAAGCAATGTAATCAGTGGAGAAAAATGTAGATCAAACATTTTATGGCATTGTTCAAGGTAAGTATGTTAATTTCAGCTATGACGATTGATGTCGAGATGATTAACCATGCAAGTGTCTGTTTAGACAGACTACAAATATATAATGGAGTTTATATAAAACATCTGTCTACAGTCACATGATAAATTGATGTGAACTTTCAAGGTGGCTGTGTGTCCTGGATGCCTCATAGTTGTTTTCAAGCTGAAGGCCCATCAGCCGTGCTTAAACTATTCCTTGAAAAAAGAAATACTTTGCCAACATTTAAATAATACGGGCATAATGATATATTGCCTTGCAATTCAATGCAAAGGAATGTCACTCATCAAGGGCATCATGATTAAATTCAAGAATAGATTTCTTATGGTAATATAGCAGCCTCCAATTGCTATGGCGGATCATGTCAAACCACCTCATGCAACGTATGTGAATTGAAGCATATACGTGCTTACACACGTCATTCGATGCATGCATCATCAACATAAGTATCATGCATAGTAATCATTGAATCAATGTTTTGTAACAACCCCATTAATTGCAGATTTTTGTTCACGAATTGTAGTAAAATTGTTACTGTACAGTAGAAGATACCTGGCCATTATCGGTCAGAGAAGGCCACTATGCATCAAATACTGATTATGGCTGATCGGCAATTTAAATAAAATGCCATATAATTTCCAATTTGAGCAACATTTTGGCCCTTTTCTGCACAGCTTGGTGCATTTGCTCTGTATATAATAAATATACTGTATATATGTTCCACACTTAGAAGTCTACGATTTAATGTATTCTAAAAATCAAATTGATGAACATTTGTTTTTCCAAAAAAGTTTGCATGGAGTTTTCATAACTAAAAGAAAGAAATTAAACATAATCGTGTCCGTTAACTTTTATGCCTATTTTTCTGAAGATGTAGAAATAGTGTTCTTGAATGTTTGACCTTTCGTGACTGCAGGAATTCATATTCTTTGGGTCTTTCGGTAAAGTCACGTAGATAGGTTCAAAGAAAATAACAAAAAAAACGACGACGTTTCGATCGCAACGCAACGGTTGTCATCAGGAAAAGGGGGTGACGACCCCTTGTGTGCTTGTGTTGCGATCAAAACGTCGTAGTTTTTTTGGTTATTTTCTTTGAACATATCTACGTGACTTTACCGAAAGACCCAAATCATAGTGTTGTTGAAGTTAGATTTTATTTTTGTCAACGCTGATTGATGCCTAATTAACAATGATTGTGAGTTACATTGCATGTATGATCACACAAGCATGTATATATATATTTTTTATGTACCACATTTCTAAAATTAAAAGAATAGCAGTGATTTTATTGTGAACTTAATGATGAAATATTAAATTGTCATTTAATAATGCAGACCCATTCACCTGGCGCTTAATGCTAGAAGGAAAATGCATTTATACTTCCAATAAAGGACCCCATCAAACACAAACCAAAAATAGGACGTGTACTTGAAATTGGTAGCTTAAATGCTGCTTGCAGCCATTAGTGATTTCGCCAGAGCACTAATAGTGACAGCTAATTACATAGGTTTGATTGCAATGGAAAGAAGATTACACAGTCCTTCCAAAGTGTGATTGACTATGACATTTCTCAGGTAGAGTGTAGAGCCACCAGCCATTTTAAATATACATTGTCTTATAGAGTATATTCATGGTTTATTTTTTAAGTCTGAGAAAAACGTATGTTAATTAAAACTAATTTACATGCATTTGCCATATTACCATATACTCCTAATTAATGCCAATGCATGAATTCATTTATTGGCTGTTTTTGTGCAATGCACAGCAATGCATCTTGGTAATACAGTATTGATATTGCACCTAACAGGGGCTCTCCACCTAATACCTTTGTGAAACGCATGTCTGAGCTGGGATTATACGTGCAGCCAGCTGCATGCCAACCCACTAATCCGTACAAGGATCAGCATGCGTCTCCCTGCGGATCGTGAGGGTTTTTTTTTGCGTGACATGCCACTGTCAAAGCCACCAGCAACAGGTAAGCAGTTCCTTCCAATTGGCGACGGTTGTTTAACAATGCGTATAACTGTGAAAATGCTTGTTCCAAAGCACACTAACGTTCTCTTGCTTATAATTATACGTGTTTTGTTCACTTTTCTTCAATGGATTATTTCCAGCAAATTATTTTGGTCAGTGAAATATTTGTTTTCAAAACATTTTGTCTGCTTAGAGACAGGCAGGAAGTGAAGCATATGGATCGGAGAACAATCGCGAATGAGAGAGACAGCGTGTTGACGTAGAGTGAGTGGGTTTGAGCCGGTCACATCTTCGGAAGGATGATGATGGCCGATGAACGAGACTGGAATGGCATCCGAGGGAGAGGCCGCATCTGACAAGTAACCACCGCAGAGATGGAACGGTTCGGTAAGTTCGTGTGAAGGCACGAGAGATGGATTGTGGGCATCGCAGGGCCGTGAGAGATAGTTGACGGTGTGGTGAAGCACTTCAGCCAGCAGTGGATAGACAATGGCTGATGAATATGATGATGATGATGAGAGAACGTAATAAATATTGACTTTTGATAGTGTTGATGAAAGAGAAGATTCCATGTTCACATCATATGGAATATTTACAACAAAATTATATTCTCTTTCACTGGAAATAGGAATGAATGAACCTTCACTAAACTAATTCATAAAACTAAGTTTAGCACTGTGCATAATTGCATATTTGCTCATAATATTCCTACATTTATATCTGGATGTTTGAAGTTATTTCTGCCGCTTTATTTCTTCCTTGAGCACAAGCAGTTACGGCGCCTTTCTGATTGATGTAACTGGTGCGAGTTTCAGCGCACGCGGTGCGTTCAAGCAGTCAACGTCACAACGTGTAACAGTTCACCTGACAGCCAAAAAAAAAGGCTAGTGTTTTCAATTGTAGAGGCCTGCCTCAATGAATTAGCTCGCAGTCCACATAAAATAATAGCGTCACAGTCTAATATTACGGGCGTTACCGTTCTGTGTTATTTCATACTTTATAAACATTCCACAATATATTACTTAATTTTGAAAAAAAATAGTTAAGAGTACTCAAACTGCCAAATTCCTTGATTTTATTTTCCTGTAAGGTTGAAACTGGAGCTATTTTGCACATTCAGCAAAAAATGGTGTGCCAGCTGCAAGTCGGATTTTAAAATATACTTTCATTTTCGAACTTAACTTGAGCAATTGGTGCTGATTGTGAAATTTAAAAAGGAGACTAATGGTTGACAGCCTGATGTCTGCCAAACCGATGCGAAGTGAATGTTAGCATCAAGGAAATCCTTTTGAAATTAAAAACATTGTTCCATTGAAATTTGACGTTGGAAACTCTGTGAGCGAATACATGTGAAATGTCAAAAATTGTTCAAACCTTTTTTCCCTCTACATACTCTGCAGTTAAGCCAATTCCACAACGAATTTTAAGTAAGTACAGCATCAATGGTAAGCATTGCTTGCATTATTGCACAACTAAATTGCGAAGTATATTAAACACTGCAATTGAAGTGTATTAATATACACTAAAAATATACGTAAGTTAAAGTGTGCAAATGGAGAGTGTAAATATTGACATTAGATTCAATCGGGGTGTATTGATTCATAACTATTACAATACTGTACGTGCATACAATCCTGCGTATGAGAACATATTTATTTTATTGATTCAATCGATATGCTAATTATATGTTATTAATTACGATTAATGCAGTGGACAAAATTGACAAAAATTTGATGTAAACATAAGAAATAATACAAGGGAGGTGGCAAAAATTACACGACAAGCAATAGATTCGAGGCCCTGAAAAGTAACAATGCATTGATGCACCAGGTGGGTGAACCCCCTAACATTCAACCAACGCAAACCATTACAGATTGTTGCTACTCTTCTTATATAGGCAGGGACAACAATATAGAAAGAGCCACAATGATTTGTGAAAATTCCACAAGGCCTTGTGCAAGAATCATACACTGCTATAACATCGGTATCAAATTTGTAAGTCCGGTCAGAATTAATTTAGTGATATATTTGTTCCGATCATATTTCAGAATATTTGTATGACTTCGAAAAAACTTCAACCGCATACGTTATTTCAGATAAGTGTTTCTATAGCTGTATCATAAGCATCATCTTGGATTTTTTTTTGTATAGATACAGTTTATCCTGCAGAGGTGTTGTGCTGCCTTATCATGCACCCCTGCTCTGTACGGTATTCTTGTATAAAATTCTTGAAAGCAAATACAGGGCATACAGACCCGTATATACCTTCGAGGGCTCTAACCTGCAATACCATTTCAAGATTACAAAGAGATTGAACTTGGAATACCTGGGAGGCATTGCCAGATAGCAGTGGGCGTGCCTGTGGTGGGCATCTGGGATGACACATGGCCCCAATTCTACCGCAGTGCAGCTCTTTCCCTAGACCCCTGACCAGGTGCCTCTCTTCAACTTATAAGGCAGAACACTGAGTGCCGCTGAGTTCACTTCAATGCTACACCACTACCCGAGCCTAATTAAGCCAGTGCCGCCTGCATGCAGCCCTGTTTAAAATTCTTGGATAAGTCACCATTCTCAGCGGGCTGGAGATGCATTTTCCTCGTAGAAAACGATGTGTGATCCTTTTGTGCCACCCCAGGGCAGCTGAGGGCAGGGGATTAGCACCATGGCCAATAGACAAAACAGTGCCCTTCTGGATGGGCAAGGCTGCCTGACAGCATGCCGGGGGCCGCATCTCAGCAACATGTGCTCCACACCTCGGTAATTGGGAATTCAAGTCTTGTTGTCACGTCTTAAAACGGCTCACGCCATCATCACGCTACGGGTACATCACAACTCTGCGAAATAATTTAAAATGTGGAAATCAAAATAGTTTGGATGCAAATCATGCACACTCTAATAGAAATGCACTGCCAATTGTCATAAATGTCAAATATATTTATTATAAATATTTTGATACAAACGTTGGATGCCAATGGAATGGTAATGCACGCACTAGTTTTACATTTGCTGGAATATCAAGGTTGGATGTCCATGCTTTAATCCAACAAGGACATCTTTCATGATATAAATTGAATTGCTAGATAAGGTCTATGAAAGACATTCAGGATAATGCATTTGACTTTAATGTTTACCACTAATTACGTAATTTGTTTTACCAATCACAAATCAACAGCAGCGTATATCTGTTGTCATTGGCTTGCTTCAGTTTTCAACTTTCAGGTTTATTTTGTTTAACCAGGTGAGAACTCAAGAAAACAGGATCAGTCTCATTTAGAAGAGTGACCTGGGTCACTGAAATAACAAGAGCAAGTACAGCAGGTAAATATAAATAACAATTAACTTTTTTTTTCCATAAGTCATTCCAATCACCATCTGAGAAAATAATATCCCCTTCCATTGCTTTTAATTTACGATGGGAAAGTAAAGATAGAGCCTTGCAATTGCGTGCACACACCACGACTGGCAGAAGGGCCTCCAAAATATTCTCTAGAGCAGGGGTCTCCAACCCCCGGGCCGCGGACCGTACCGGTCCGTGGCCTGTTAGAACCGGGCCGCACAGCAGCACGAGGTGAGAGCGGTGATTTCCTCACCTCTTTCCCGCACTGCGCACTTGTCTCAGTCACAGTTTTGGTAAGCCCACAAGCTAACCCCTAGCCAGCTAACCCCTAGCCAAAATTAGTAAAAAAAACAAACGTCGCTGGAGAGCTTCTTTGAAAAGTATGAAAAACCCAATGATGACCCCCCCCCCCCCCGGTCCGTGAAAAAATTGTCTTCCACGAAACCGGTCCCTGATGCCAAAAAGGTTGGCGACCGCTGCTCTAGAGGACCACCCTGGAAGGTATTTGGCCAATTCTTCCGCACTGGCCAGACATCTAAGAATACATAGGAATACAAGTGACCTGCAGATCGACTAACTGTGGGTTTCTCACGAATACATGTACTGCTGGGTGGAGAGAGGCTGGGAGATTTAAACAACTTGGCCACTGTTTCAACAGCCATGCCAGGAGATCAAATTGAACCGATGACTTCTGGATTGCAAAGGTCTTGCGTGCTGACCATTACACCACGACAGCATCCACATTTTTTCGTAAGTCATAAATAACACAGCAATGTAAAACTTTAAATGAACAAAAACCCACATAAGCAGTAGATACTGGAGGTGCCACCACAAGGTGTGTCTCTTGCGTGATGTCTTGGCATGTACCATGGCCGTTATGTCTCAGTGTAACCGTGCCAAACTTTTCGATTTAAAGCTTTCGTGACTGCAGGGATTCATCTTCTTGGTTCTTTCGGTAAAGTCACGTAGAAGGGAAGTAATAAAATAATAAAAAATAAAACATAATAAAATAATTCTCACGACGTTTCGGCTTACAACGCAAGAGAATTATTTTATTTTATTATGTTTTATTTTTATTATTTTATTACTTCCCTTCTACGTGACTTTACCGAAAGAACCAAGAAGACGTGCCAAACTTGCCAGACGACTCTTAGCAGCAGCAATAGCAGCCTGTCCCAGTGCTGGCTTCCGTTACTCGTCCAGACACGCAAGGCTTATTTATGATATAGTGTGTTCAGCGAGACTCGAGAGCTCTGGCAACAGAAAAAAACGTATTAACCATTCTATATTTAGTATCTTGAGCTCTCGGACTCACCATGAGAGATTTTATAGATGATGATAGATGTGCAGTGTGTGTGTGTGTGCGTCAAATAATCAGCATTGTTGCATTAATGCATGGAATGCCTTTCCTGGGGAGAATAACAAATACAAGGACATTATATAAATGATGTGCTAGACAAGGTCTTAGGCTTAGCCGTCAATGCTTTTAAATTATTGCGTATAAAACATTGTCATCTGAAAAAAAGATGCAGTTACACAACATGAAGACATTCGTAAATATCCCCAACATAGTGAGCAATTGCACAAAATGCAGGAACATTAGTTTGCACCAACAAAATATATGCATTAAGCAGCTATAGATATTTGCAAGGGGGTGGCCTGCCGAAAATATCAAGTAAGCCACCTGTTATGAAGCATACTCTGCAGGGTCCCACGAGAATGAACTGCATATTATTTACTCCTGAAGGTCCCTCCCTTTCCTGGCACGACTCAGGCTGGGAAATGCAGTGATAAGCAGTTCGTGTCCCACCAGCCTACTGTTTCTTAATCACGCAGATGTCGCAAGAACACCCCGAAAGTGTGAGGGAACAAAAGTGATGCCAGTTTTTGCTGGATTTGGAGGCTAAGCATCTGTTCTAACAATGGCCTTGCCACTGTCTCTGTAAGTAGTGGTGCTTTGAGTACAGTCTGACTGACCGCACTTTATTGTTGACATATAGTTGTTTTTGTTTGTTATACTTTCAGTGTGACCTTTACACCTAAATTTGTGAACTGCAATGCTGTGTCCATATACAGTAGTTTTGTAAAATGGCATCAATATGCATTATGTAGAAACATACAGAACGTTTATAACATTTGTCCTGGCCTCTTACGACGTTTGTGTGTTTATATTTTCACGAACGACTTCAAGTTTTGATATATATATTTTAGGAAGGTCGTGTTTAGTCGATACAATATTTAAATTATATGTTGGCGTTTTTAATGCAGTGCTGCGCGATAATACAGCAATTTCGTGTGCCAACATTGTGTACATATACAATGATCGTCCAGTGCCTCCAGCAATTACAATTTAATTGTATGAGGCCTGTGCCATAATTACACCCTGACCATGTATTCAGGCTTGATTACAGTATTGGCTAGCAAAGATTGAGTCGAAGGGGAGTTTCGCATTCCATTGACTCTGTTATGAACAGCTCATGTTTACCAGCCCCTAGAAGCGCAATCTATGTTTGCAGAGCATTGCCATTGTTCGAGCTGATATTTTGTGAGCAAAAACACCACTCAACCGGGCATATATCCAGTCCCGTTTCGACTGCAGGCACAGTTTGCAGAAGAGGAAGTGGCTAACATTAATACATTTTCTTTTTCTGAACTACCATAACGTGTAGCTCTCCTGATACAAATCTTGTGCCATACTAATGAGTAATATAAACATGTGTTGTTGAAAATATCAAGGACGTGTACGAGACAGCCTAAATTCAGACGAAAATATAGACAATGTACACACTTAGAGTATTTAGTTTTTTAATGCTTTTCAAAGCTGTTTACAAATCTCATGACATTGAGCCACATTTGCCCAGCAGCTGCTGCTTGCATTGTACATCGCTATTTTATAAAATATGATTACATTGTAAATAGCTATTTGATAAAATTGCTATTTACTGGCCTTTGTGTAACACCCAGTTAGTTGCTTTATGATTTCAGCAACTTTATGTAATTGTTCTCGTTAACTATCACGAACAGCTCAAGCATGTTAATAATGAATCAGTACCACGTAATTTATAGTACTATTTAATTCCACTGTTGTATGTTCAAGTTCAAGTTCATTTATTAGGTAAGCCCTGTGAGCCATTCGGCTCTTGAATCGGGTGCAACCGCAACAAACAAAAAACAAAAACATGAACAAGAAAACATCTTAAAGTGACTATGTGCAAACAGAAAATCCAAGAAAAGACAGCAAAATATTGCAGAAAAAGCACCGTACACCAACACTGTGTGCAAAAATCCCAGTGGATGCAAGTCAAACAACAACAACCACAAGACAACTTAGATTAAGGCCATCAGTCTAACTCTGTACTACAACAAACAAACATGGCCAAACCAAAAAACTTTTCGAAAATCACCAAAATAAAGCCATAAAAGCAATGAAACAGTGATCATAGGAACTGTGACCGAATTTTCACAATAAACGACGTAAACAACATGTACTACCAAACTCTGCAGCCATAGCTGGCTGCATGAGTCACTCCACAACAGCAGGAGCATCAGTCGGAGTATCAACATTTTTCAATGCACCTTTAAGATCAGCACACTAAATCAAAACACAGATCATACTTTATTTCACCGTGACGGTCAGTGGAGGTTGGTGAAGTGAGGGAAGCGCTGCTCGTTTCCTGTTGGCGATGATCATCTTAAGGTCACCGGGTTCATAGTGCACTATGCTAACCGCCGCACTAACTCTCCACCCCAAGCATGTAAATATTAGAACCTAAATGTGTGGGAATAAAAAGTGGATTCAGACTCTTATTTGGTTGTTATTACTAGAACAATTATGTCCCGCTGCTTTTTGGACGGAACAAAAACAGTTGCCTTTTATGGATATCCCCTTAGTTCAACTTTAAAATGGTTTCCTCAGATAAGTGTTCATTGGGGATGGGTTGTGTATATCGCTCCGACATTTGTTAAAGATCCCTGAATAAACAATCATCCCAACAGTAAGCATCAGGACAGGCTCTGCAAGCCAGCTGGGTTCATTATCCAACAGGACCTAACTCAGAAGCACTCCCATGTCCCGTCCGCTTAGGGGACGAGGCACAAGGATGTTTAGGGCACGCATCAGCTCCTCGCGTGTAAAGCATGTTAAATATTCTCGTCAGGACATCCTGCAATCTCAGAAGTCAAGCCTGGAAGGAAGGGTGTGTCCACAGTTGTTGGCTTGAGGCTCCACGTTCAAAGTCACGCAGTTGTTTTTTTCACAAGCCTCGTACCAAGGTAAGAAATGTGTCGCTTAATTTTAATGTCACATACAATACCGTATAACTATTTAAAATAATTGTTATGTGTGTCACTCGTGTGTTAATGCGATGTTGTGTGTGTGCATGACTTTGTTACAATATCGTCTTTCTGAGTGTAATACAATGTAGAGTGTCACCGCATACGTTGTGGAGTCAACTTTGACTGCGTGATTAAACGGCACACGGCATTAATGGTTGTAATTAAGTACAAAAACAAGTATTTGCATCCATATATAAGTTGTGCTTCACGTTCGGTCACTCGCTGAATGTGTGGCATAACTCACATGTGTTGTTCTGGAATGCACTGGTAATTGCAAAATGCAGTTTTTTATACCTACCCTAGTGTTACAGCCAGCGTGTGCTTTGTTTTTACATGACTGACAAATAGAGAACTATATACTGTGAAGTTTATTGCATACGCGTACTTTCTATATGGGTGCTTCATCATATTATTCGTTTGTGTGCGGTGTTTTAAGGGGAATATTACATCGAAGGATTGTGAGAAGTGGGACGGCTTGGGGAGGGCTTCATCCAGCAGTCGCTTGATCACGGCTGAAGATGATGATTAATTTATTGCTACTTGATAAAGCAGTTGTACTTCTCTTTCATTGTGAGGACATTGAATGCACGCCATACCTTTTTCGTTTCCCAGGCTACTCAAGCGGACGGACCATTCGACCACATCTGTACCTCGGCGTTTGCCGCCATGACCTCGGGGAGATGTGCTTGGCTCGTAGTTGCTCTGCTCTTCATTGCTCCAGCGGACACGTGCCCATCCGTTTGCCGGTGCGATGCAGACAGTGAACTCGTCTACTGCAATGACAAGAACTTGACTTCGGTTCCGAGTGGAATACCTGAGAACACGCACGTGCTGTATCTCCAAGATAACCTGATTACTGCGGCTGGGATTCCTCTTGCGGTAAAGAATTTGACTAATTTGAAATTGCTATATTTGTACGGAAATCGACTAGAGTCCTTCCCAATAAATCTACCAACAGGTCTACTAGAACTACATCTGCAGATGAACAAATTACATAGAATATCCAGAGAGGCTCTTTCACAGATTCGTCTGCTGGAAAAGCTTCACCTTGATGACAATGATCTTGCTACGAGTGAGATTGAGCAAGGTGCTTTCGAGAATTAAGTTATATTAAAGGTTTGTATTTCTCCTCTAATCAATTGTTGTCTGTGCCTTATGACCTCCCGAAAAGTTTGGAAGAACTACAACTGGAAAGCAATCGAATCACAACAATATTGGAAGATACTTTTGAAGGAATGGTGAACCTAAAGCATTTAAATCTGGACTGGAATGCATTAACGAGTGAAGGTATTCATGATAGTTCATTTGCCGACCTTACAGAGCTGGAAGAACTGTCGTTAGCAAACAATTTACTAACTTCACCACCAAGAATTTTGCCAGGAACGAATTTGCAAAAACTGCATTTGCAACATAACAACATCACAACAATTCCATCAAACTCATTTTTGTCTTTACATAACCTTGTTTACCTTGATTTATCAGAAAACCACATAAAGAGTTTGCCCGTTGAAGCCTTTAGTGGACTGAACAACCTGAAACAACTCACACTTCAGAACAATCCATGGTTGTGTGACCGCAAGCTCCTGTTGCTCAAAGACTTCTTGGAAACAAGTACTGTGCATGTGAATGGATTTATTTGCAATGAACCACACTACCTGAAAGGTGAAACTTACAAGGCAATAAGACCTGAAATGTTGAACTCTCGCAACGCCAAGCTGTCTACATCTTTAATGGTAATGGAAAATGCCACTTTGGGGCCAACTACAAAATACACTACAACACATACTCCGAGCGAAGTTGCTGAACCACGTCAGCTAGCGATTTCACGACAAACCAAGAAGGGAAAACTACGGCCATACCTACGCTTGTAACTACAACAAGTAATACAACCTCAGAAACTACTATGGCCCCAACAACAGATCATCGAACATCACAGAGCTACAGCAATCCTGTGTTAAGAGGGCAGTCAATGGGCGAGCAAGAAATCAAGGTTGAATGGGAATTTATGCATCCCAATGCATTATATAATCTCAGTTGGACAGAAACTGAAAATAAAACTCTCGCGGCAGAGACTTCGTCGGAAATAGTCTACGGCAGCCCTCCTTCATATGTCATCACGAAACTTCGGGCAGAAACAGCTTACAGGATATGTTTGGAACTCGTACGGCATGACAATATGTTACTTCAGGACACTGCGGCAATTTGCACGGACGCACGGACAAATGGTTCTTTGCCAAATAACCTTACTTTGTTTTTAAACCAGGACCAAACCATTTTAGCTGACCAAGGTCTTCCCATTCCAGTGGCTGGTCTCTTAGGAGGAAGCGTTGCCTCTGTGCTGGTGTTGGTGCTTCTCGGTGCTCTGTGCTGGTACTCGCACAAAACTGGCCGCTACTTTGTTACACGCAGGGCACCCGGAAGGCATCCCGCTTGAGGAATGTGAAGCAACAGTATCCAAACAAGCAAAGAGTCTTGGAGATGAATGTACCGCCGCACAAGAGGAACAATTAAACAGCCATGTGCACGATGGTAAAAATATAGACAACGTAAAAAACTGTAATTTAAATGCTGAAAACAATACAAACCCACTGAATACAAACGAGCTGTGTGCATGACCTCAGTGGCTGCACTGGACAGTGATGGCTTATATGCCGCTAATGAAGCCCACGTCATGAACTTTAGCATCGATGTATTAAAACATTAAAAACGATTTTGTCATCTGAGCTGTTAAAATATTACTATTTGGCACTCCATGGTCCATGAATGACAAATGCGATGCATGTGTTTTGTAAATACGTTGTGAAAAGTATAAGAAGGTGTTTTTTAATTTACATTGAGGCACTATGTGGTCAAATTTAATTTCCTTGTCGTGTGCATATCATTTTTACTAGTTGGCAACTTCAGGTTATGTACACATGCAATGGATTAGGCTAAATGACTTAAAAGCATGTTTTGACCCTTGCTGAAAAAGAGTACAGTATATGAAATCTAAACCGTTTCAAGAACAGAAAGGGTATCTGTATAACATTTTACATGGCAATGTAATAATAGTTCGTTTTTAGAGGATTCTCCAGGGGACTCATAATTTAAAGAACGTAGTTTTAATTCCCAGTGTAGGTTACCAATACCTTGGGGAAGTTGCAGTACGGATTGCTGGAATGGGCAGTCATATCTGCCATGCGATGTTCTGGATGCAGCACTGGTACAGTGCAATGTGATGATATTCTTGCGTGTGGGAAAATGTGGGAACCCCCCCAAAAAATGTTTTTCCAATCCCAATCTGACCAGTTGCTGAAGCTCTCCCCGTTCAAGAAGGGGGACTTCCATTGTATAATTTGTACAGATCTGCCATTGACTTATTTAATATTGCATGAGGCACTGGTGCCATGTGACGAGTAGCCACAGCCATTGCAATATATATACACGAGGTGGTGTGCCGAGATGCGGAAATATTCTCCAGGTCACCGATCCCAGATGAACCTGGCTGAAATGAAGCCCTGCCGTACTGTACATGGATAATATAAATGTGCTTAAAACTACTTCTGTTATATCCCTCGCCTCGTATACTGAAGGACATGGGTTCAATTCCGATCCTGACACCTATATATTTGGAGTTTGCATGTTGTGGTTTTTCTCCGGATTTTCCGGTTTTTCCCTCCACATTTAGAAACATTTGTTTAAGGGTATTTGGCTGCGATGAATTCCCACATGGTAAGCCACTTCGTTGAGCTATCATTTGTGAAAGCCAGGTAGCTTTTGAAAAATATCTATATAGCTAAAAAATATCTATATTGCTATATTTTATCTGGTAAAATAAAAAAAAAATTGTTGAGTTTTTAGTTTTAGCTGACATTGACATATTAAAAAAATATGTACAGCCCTTTGTCAATCCATTCTTGGATGAAGACCTTCCCACAGTTTAGTTCATGGGGTTTTTCTGCATACTTCACCACGCTGGTAATTGTGACTTGGTGAAATGTTGTGGCGAGACTGGTGGGGGAATTGAGTGCTCGTTCGATAATCGGGAATCGAACTCGATGCACCATGTTCATCGGGCAGTGAGTTAACCGCTGCACCACCACTCTGCCCTGCCATTTGCGTACTTCTTTATATACATGTGGATTATTTAAATGCACTTAAAATTAATATTCTATTTACCTTTCATATTGATAGCACTGTCAAAGAAAATATATTATCTATTTATAAAACAATATTGCATTTTTAAATGTAGCTTATTGACAATACAAGCACGTAATGGACTGATGTTTATTTTTAAATGTGGTTTAGTTATAATTTGCACATGCATCTGGAATTTAAATTATAAAAAAAACAATATGCATTTCCATATTACAACTGAAACGGCCACAGATGGCACTTTTATGATAGAGTATAAAGAGTGATTGATCGTCTATTAACCAGTGAAAAGATTTTATAGAGATTTCAGCCACTGCCATGCATCAATTTGCCTAGTGCAAAGCGAGCTCAGGAACAACATGAATGCCAACTCATATGCGACAATGTCGTGAACGCATTGCAAAGCTGCGATACGTTCTTCCCAATGGGTGCAATGCCAATGAATGGCTTGGTGTCCGCTGGCTACGGTGTCAATCCGCAATGGATGCAGTGCACTTCAGCTCAGAGAGGCAATGTGATGGCCCATACGTTGCTGTGAATTCCTGTGATTCATAAAACTCAGTGGATGGGTAGGGAATTATAGAATTCTGAAAGTGGTGCGTTGCATTGAGTATTCAATAATATTTATAACAACATTTACATTTTTGTTGCATTTTGGTTCTCATAACGTCCAAGTATGATGAATAGACTCAGCAGATGATGTCTTGATAATGTGAATACAGTAGCACTGCTGCTTGCGTAGGTTTCATACTTATGGCTATTCAGCTCTCTGGTGTGCTTTCGGAGTCATACCGCACATTGTCCGGCACGATGTCCAACGTTTCACCCGACGTGCTGGGAGCTTCTTCAAAAACTGAATGAAATATTGGACGTCGTGCCAGATAACACGCAGTATAAACCTAAAACAAATCAGACAGCTATACAACAGAATTACGTTGCTTCCTGTACAAATGTATGTTCCCAATGAAGACGCATTGGACACCCTCCACCAAATATATTTTTCTTTGGTCCCTACATTCCTGTGCCAATAGGCATCTTCGTGACATGCTAACACCTGCCATATATTTAACTCAATTCGCACTCACAAGAGAGTTGCCTGTGAAGAGATTGCATCCAATGCTGGGAACACAAATCATAGGTGTTGCGTGCCGAGTCTATTGGCTATCATCCCTCTTCAGAAAACCATACTGCATATACCTTAGCACAATATGCGTCACTATATGGGTCAGAGAGTTGGGAAACAAACACAGGTGCATGTGGAAGGTGATAGCAATTTTATGGAAGGAGAGGGCAAGCAACCTGGGAAAGCAGTATTCTTGGATGCAAAGAAAAAAATCCCCTTGTAATGTGTGGGATACATGTGTAGATTAGCGAAACAGACGGAGTGACATGAAGGTTCACAATTGAGGGGAAGACCTAAAGCCAGATGGTGGGATACGCTGTGGCCAGACCCTCATGGTCAAGTGTCCGTCTTACATCAACTGTGGGATCTCGAAGAAGGGAGGGAGGAAGTGATGGCTAAGTGTGATGATATCAACGACATTGGCAATGATGACCTCTTGACCTTGACATGTACTTTGTTTTGTTACTTAACATTTTCTGAGACGATGTTGTTTTTCAAATAAATTTCCAATATATGATTATATTGCTGATACATGCGGGGCTTTAATTTTCACCTAACAGTATGTTTGAATGACTTTTTTAGTGTACTATTGTCGATATGTTTTCATTGCTCCTTTTAGTTTGAAACTGTTCTCTGGGTAACATTTACGAGACAGACCTCATTGACTTTCTTGACATTAAGCAACAAATTGATTATTAAACTGAGCCGCCTATTCAATGAGGTGGACGATTGATGTGGGTGCAAAGCATACACGGAACATTATGCACCCAGCTCTGAGTTACTCGTCACGTTAAATAAGTATGACTGGCTCAAATTTTCATTAACATGTCGCAGCATTATTAACTCAGGGGCACGTCGCTCAAGTCAAATGCGACATTTTCGATCAACAAAACGTCAGCCACGACGGCCACTTTGTCAGTCCTGATAGCATAGCTTTTAGTAATAGCCAGCACTTAGCCCATTACGTCTCCTTCAAACCTATTACGGATTGCTTTATCATAATATGAATCTTGCTCGCCAAGTCTCATTCAACAGAATCTCAGCTGGAAGAGATTACATATTAATTACCACATTTGCAAGTTTCAAAAAATGTCTGCAATTTACAGGGAATATTTCTTATAAACTTCCCACACGAGTGAGGTTGAAGGCAAGACTCTTGTTGTTTTTTTGCGGCAAGATGGGAATAACTATGCAGGAAGCAGGATGTTACTAATTTAATAAAATGATTGAGAAAAGTTTTCCACATTAACGAAGCATCCGGTTTCTCTGAGTAGTCATCCTGTTGTGATTCCGCAAATTGCTATCAGTCACTAACATTAAAATCAGTTGTATAAACATAAATTAGATCCATTAGCTGAGTCAATGCCATGATGTGAAAGAAGTCTTTGTCAGTCACTCTGTCATGAACCAGACCAAGGTGAAACAGTCATGTTTGAGGTTGTGGCCTAGACATGTGACTCATGGAAAATGAAGTTTTAAAAAAGGCTCTCATACTTTGTTTCCATTTACAAAATGTGAAAGTGTGTGGCTATAAAAATATGTTTTGAAATAAATCTGCATGTCGATGTAATGTAGTGACACATTAAAGTGTATATATTTGTAATCACAGACTGCATTTTGTTTGGAGAAAAGAAAATAAGGAAATTTCACTGAAGACCGTAGTTTATTGTAAACATTGACAGAGAAGTGTCCTGCAGACGCTTGCATGGGAGTTTCATCAGGCATCACCTGCACTTGCAGTAGTTGTTTAAACTGGAAACTTTCTTTTTACTTATAGCCTTAAAACTCCTTACACCTGCCAGGACAAATTAAACCAATTTAGCTTTCATCTGAGAGGATACTGGCTCGGTGTAATGGTGAGCACACTGGACTTGCAATCCAGAGGTTGCCCGTTCCATTCAACGTCTTGACGCAATAGTTGAAATAATGAGCAAGTTTGTTAACCCTCCCCCGACCCCCCCCCCCCTCTCTGCGTCTGTCAATGCAACAGGTCATGCGTGGTGTCTATAAAGTGTGGGTACTCCCAGAACAACAAAAAATACTCGAGGGGGCCTCTCCAGAACTGCCCCTAGTTGAAGCCCGAGCAGTGGCGTGAACGAGCAATCGTAGGGCTGTCCTATTACATTTTCATGCTTTATGACCTACTTGCTCAGAATGAGGAGTCCATCCATCCTGGAGAAATGTGGCCGTCTGACTTCAGTTTTGTTTATTTATCATCCACGCCAAATATTCGGTAAGGTTTAGCTTACAAAAATGAAAGTATGTAGTGCTTTAATCCTACTGTTGATATTGTATTAGAGTAATTGAAATGACTGTGTAGCCAGCATTGTCCCTCCATGACTTATGGTGTTTTGCTGATAGGTGTTTTGTCTGGTCATACTGGAGGAGGGATCGCCCATGGTCAAGAATGATGACAGAATAGCAACAAAAGTATGCAACGCATCCGAGCAGACGTACACAAATGAGATTAAATCATGTTGAGTGCAGGTGCTCAATGTATTTTTTTATTTCGAGGCTTTGATAGAGATGGCGATGTTTTGGCAAGGCCTTCATTCCAGCAGTGGATTGATAATGGCTGCTGATGGGGATGGTGACTCAATTTAAAATGTACATAACTGCATAATCAGTCTTGGGAGATGACTTTACCAAAGCAACTTCTCTTAATAAACGTAAGAGCTCAATAGTAACCCTATTCCAGGAACACCATATCCACATATATATTATGTTCATGAATTTGTGCAGCACACCTTTAATAATAATAAAAATGTGACGCTAATTATTGAATGTGTCATATGTAGTGTGAGAGTGAAGTACATTATTTTTGTAAGCATTAAAAAAGTTTGTTTCAGGCTTTTTTCTATTTTACAAATTTGTAATGATTTATATAGGGGCCTTAGGTCTTTAAAAGATTAATTGACTTGTTAGAAACTAACGGACCCATGTCCGCATTGGTTGGCATACCTTGTTCAAAATTTTTTAACAATTGGCAGAAAACCAAACATATTTACACGTCTTGAGCAAACATTATTGAGTCAGGTTATTTATTTTAAACAACTAAATAAAGTTACAAGTCCTTATTTACCCTTCAGAATGGTATTTCCATACAGCTCTGGCCAGAGCTTTGTAGATCCGGATGCCGAGTAGCAGAACAATCAATAATATCGTGGCTGAGCCATATGCCCATGTGACGACCTGTTAGCGTTTGGGTGGAAACAGCTGCCACTTTTGTGTTGCAATGTAATGACATTTTCCAGCAGCGTGAATTTTGTATTCACATTTCACACGAGTGTTTGCAAGTTCTTTTGTTTCCTTAATTTGTATTTTACACATTACCGCTCTCTGGGACTATTAATGAGCTTACACGAATGAGCAAATAATAGACATTGACTGTAATGAGAATAAGTGGGCTTTGGGCAGGACACATTGTAAACACAGAATATGACCGATGGATTGGACTTGGAATGGAATGGCAACCCAAGGAGGAGAAAAGATGCCAAGGAAGATGACCACTGTGGAAATGGAGTGATGCCACATTTCCCATTGTACAGGAGTCAGATGGATTGTGGCATCGCAGGACTGTGAGGGATACCATTGGCATGGGAAGCCTTCTCGCAGCAGTGGATAGATCTTGACTATTTATGATAAATGCATAGACGTGTAATGGCATACAATAATATGATGGACTGTGTATACCCACTGCTGAATGAAGGCCTGCTCATAGGGATGCTTCGACAAAGTGCTATCAAAAACAGTTAAACTAATTTCAGGTTTTATTTATTGAAAGCCAGCCTAATACCTACAACCATGATGCACCTGACATTTATTGTGTCGTTATCATCAGCAGTAATGATTATCCCGATGTGGAATGATTCCTCCCCAAGCTTCCGTCATCTGTCAAATTCCTGCGACCCAGTAATGGAAAAAAAAGTTGAATACGGTACTACCTTCATGCATCTCAGTGAAACGTATAATGTGAAGGGCATGTCATTTTAATACAATGTAATGCACTTGTTCAATGAGTGTTTTTGACAGAGAAATAGAGATAGCTACTGAATTAAAGCCTATTGTGACAACAAATAATTGCATTTATTCACTTAGTACATTTACAGGAAATGTATATTATGAATCACTTATTTTAAGCAAACTGCAGTCAGTATTCAATCTGGATAAGCATCACCAAAAACACATCTGCGGGTATTTATTTTAGTAGAAAAGCACAGCCATTATGACACACTTGGACTTTTTGTGCAGGCGACATAATTATCATGAGAGAAAGTATAAACACTGTGTTCAAATAAATACCTACTTTTCTCGAGAGGCGTTAGCTAGCAACATTTTCTTGACTCGGTATCAGTGTAATTTTATAAAAGCCTATATTTATTTACACAAACGCACCACAAACATATAAACCCAATACTTGTTAAGCAAGTGAACCGTGATAAGGATATGCCCAAATAAACACTTTGAAGATGCAAAATTAGCAACCATTAAGTAAAATAGTTTATCTATACTCTGAGTAATAATTCATATACTGATAGATATCATTATTGGCTTTGTTGACACACATCCTTGAAGTGTATGTGGTAAAGTATAGACTGTGTGGCATGTGAAATGCTTAGGAGTTGGCAACATGTGCAGCTATTAAAAATGTGGCCTACATTCAATAACATGTAATACTTTTCAAAGAAACTGAAATACTTTAAAGTACTTTTGTCTATGTAAACATGCAAATTGGCAAAGCACCACAACAAAGCCCTCTCTGCATAAATAATTTTAATGTGAATCAAAATTGCTAGCACATTAAACAGAAATGCACATGCTTTTTTCTGAGCTCCAATCCAACATATGTTAAACCTACCAATTTACTTTGGAATGCATCATCTTAGGAAGAGGAAAAAATCTACCTAAAACTGCCAAGTTTTTTTTTTCAGCGGTGGGTGTAATAGTATTTGATTAAAGCGGCAGTTTTCTGGCTTTTGCACGCAAGCTGGCTCCATTGATCTAAAATCTCTGCCCACTCTCCCCAAGTGCTAGCAGGAAGGCCCATGATTATAAACACTGCCTCCATGTAGATAGCTTCAAGCTAGCTGCTTAAGGCTTCCGTTTGAACCGCGGACCCCGGCATCCTGCCAGCGCAAGCTAGCGGACTCTGTGGCTGGTTTATTTAAAGTCTGGGGACCAAAGATCGAGAAACAAACACGCGAATAAGTTCAACCGCACTATACCACAAACCAAAAATAAACAAATAAGAACCCACACACAGGAGATAATTATAACAGCTGTAGTGCTAGAAGTGGATTACGTGTTGTGTAATCGGATTGTGATGGTGTTAAGGAAAGGTGGGTAGGCATGATGTGAAGTTGAAAGGGTTGTCGGCGATGCTAATGTAGCCTCTTTTGCACACAAATGCCAGCAAGTGCGAGTTAGTGTGGACTGTCGGAACATCCTAGGATCGATTTCCATTGACGAACGTGTGATAACAGTGGGTTTAGGTCCAAGTGGGAATCTGTGATGCAAGTGCTTCGTGGCCTGTTCGGAAGTTTGTGACCAGGTTTAAAATCATTGTCCGCTGATCTTAGCTTTGGCCAGGAAGCAAACTAACATCACCTTGTTCATAGCGGTGTGCTCACCGCTGTTTCCTCTGCACAACTAAACTCCAGCTTCGATGTAACAGTGCATTACTTTCAACCTATTTTAGTAAAGTATATATATCCACATTGTTCAATGTGGATATATATGCTTTGCGAAAGGGACATTATGACCTTAAGAATACATCAGTGAACTTATAATATACTCGATGGATAAATAATGCATGGTACAGTATATATGGTATACATTTTCTATTTTATAATGTGTATTCTATGTATATAAAATACAAAGATCCCCCATATGGAATTTCACAGACTGTTAAGACAAGTGCTGTTAGCTAACACTTATAAAAGCCGGCACAGTACACGAGGAGGGTGGGTGGCCAACACCACGCCCGGCCACCTTTGTCTCCCCAGTGGGGATGTTTACACACTGCACCAAATACTCATTTAAGTCGACCTAGGGAGTCCCACGACTGGTTCAGATTATCGTCACCGGTGTTGGCCTTGAGCAGGAATCGGACTCGGGTCGCCGGGTTTGTAGTGCAGCGCACTAACCGCTACACCACCGCTCCCCACACACATATATATACACACAAATATAGCAATTGATAGACCCTTTAGAGAAAAGTGTAATATATTATTTAAAAAGAAATGTAGAAATGTCCAACAAAATGTTGAATACATTTTTTTGACATGACTCTTTTTTTACGTGGAGCATTTGAAATGTATAAGCTTGATTCCATCTGCCTTCCGCAAGACTTGTGGTGTCTTTGCCATTTATTTCTGCCTCGTGCTTTCTCTCACTTTTCATCTTTTGCCCACCACCTTCAATCAACCTTGATCAAAGGACACAAGTTCTATTTTTGTAGTTAGGAAGAAATCTTGCAGACATTGTCTGGTCTGAACACCAACAAAATCTTCACACCTGTCCATATTCTGTCATGCCGCTAGATCACCTTTGGCAAAAACTTCTCAAAGAATATTGTGACCACATATGCATAAGATATTTACTTGAATAAAAACGACGATGGACATCATGCAATCTAATTTTATCACTGCCTCCTTCGTAGTGTATTGGTGAACTCTGTTATTCGTTACTCATTTTTATTATTATCATCATTATTTACAATGGTAGACATTAATTTATACAGCCAGGTGGTGCTGTAATTATGTCTGACTCGCAGTTGGACGATTGTAAGTTAAAATCCTGGTGAAAAATTGACTCAGCCCATCATTCCCCCTGAGTGTTTAAAATGAGCACAATTTTAGTCAATCAATTATCAGTAGTTATTCTATAGAGGCACTGGCTCACCAGAATATAAATAAGAAATGTCCACCGCTGGTTTAAAGCCATCAATGTTGATGAGTACTGAGAAAAGCACTTTTGAGCATAAACACACTTTGACATAATGACCAAGGCCAGTCTTCATGAAATGTAATAACTGTGCCTCTTTACAGAATACCTAACAACATGACAATTTCAGCAGTAGGATGATGATTTTTGTGTTTCGTTTATCGCATACAGCAGTACAATTTGCTCTTAAATTCGGTACGTAGTAAAATTGTTTAAAATGTCGGCAGCCTACTGCTGACATCTCTTGGAAAATATACTACAGCTAACCATTTCGGATTGCCATTCTTTCTTTTTTTGAAATCAGATTGTGTTATTGAACTTCGCACCATCTGATGATTGATTTTTTTAAGTGTAAATATGGACCATGATGAAGTGCGAAACTTGGTGAGTGGAAATCTTAGGCCAAAGATCTCTCGTTGAAAAATCACAAATAATATCAACTTACTAAGTGGGGCTGTCATCCATTTTACTATCCTATATTCACCTGTCTCATGTGTGCATTCCATGGCTGAAGGCTGCCCGAAATGTCAAATCTTATATTATTTCCAGGGGAAAATGAATATTCCGTATTTTTTTGTATCATCCCCCCCCCCCCATTTCGCCCCCTTTCTAAACGATACGTATGCTCTATACCCTAGATTGGAATTCAGCTTAAAGGAACGCAAGTATTACCATATTATACAAATAAATCCCGAGTGTAGCTGATGCTACTGAACCGCGGGCAAGATGGGACTGCCGCTATTCTGGCCGTGCTGTACAGGATGTCTCCCGAACTGGTGCAGGTTTTTGCTGATGTGACGTCAGGTTGTTCATCCACATTTCGCTCACTGTATATTTTCCTTCGCACATCACAATAAAAACGGGCATTTCCATTGCTCAATGCACAACAATTGGATGAGTCTCCTTTCACATTTTCAGCCAGCACTTAGAATGTCTTACAGAGTACGACATTTTATATGCACAGCGTTTGGGGAAAACGGGAACCATAAAACAACCTGCAGTGGTTGCAATATTTCAGACAGTAAATTTGTTTGTGGACATTATATAAGCCGTACGATAACTTTTGGTTGGCTGCTGCATTGTTACAATGAGAAAAGTTACGTTGTGAAGACAATTACTGTACGTAAGACATTGTTAATGCTGCAACTGTTTTTCTTAAATTGTCTAGACGTGCTTATGTTTGCTTGGGCTAACTATGTGAATTTCCGTGTACCGTTTCAACAAACGATGCAACATTTAAATGGGAATTTGTATTGCTAATCAACTACTTATGAAATGGCTTCATAAATGCTGAGCTAATCTCATACATTGCGAATATAGAACAACACTGCAAATGCCACACTGAGGAAAAGTGTGTACACACGAAACTGAGACAATTGGCCATCTGAGGCAAGCTGTTCTATTACCCTGGGCACAGGGAATAAAAGCAACGCACCCCTTTAATGTGAGCAAAATGCAATATAATAACACTGCAATTTGTAACACGCACAATATTTCACAGGCATAAACGACCATGACCATGAAGTGCCGAGCCAAGCTCAGTGTCACTCGAAAGCCACGTGGAAGGGGTGGGGCCTTTAAGTGTCGTGTCTCTTAAAGGAGGTGCAGATTGAATGAAGCTGCGAATGATTTTTTGATTTTATTTATTTCAGCAAGAAGGGCCCAATAGGCCGTTAGGCTCTATTACCATGGGCAGCAGGATGGAATTCCAGATAATGGTAGAAGTCATGGACAAACAACGCCTGGCAGTAATGGTCCTAGTCCTTAATGTCGAGATGAGGTTTCGATTCACATTGCAGAGAGCTGCAGAGGTTTACTGCAGGACGACAGGAGCGAATAAATATACAGTCAGAAATAGAATGCTTCAGATACATGCAAACAAAGTCATTCAGGTTAGAGGTATGGTTTCGTGACAGAAGCTTAAGGTTAGTTTACACATAAATACGTTTTCGTTACACAATCTCTGACCGGTAGTTAGGACTCAGCTGACCCTAATTTTGGCTGTATAATTTGGAGCACTCGCAAATTATGACCTCAAACACCAAGCCTGTTGGCCTGATGTCCACCAATGCAGGCTGGAATAATAAAATAAGAATTAGCCCTCGGGAAAGTGTTGGAGTTTAAACATATGCTTTTGCTCTCAGTGAATGTAGTTGAATTTCCGAAGCACGTTGTAAGCAATTACTAACATAGGGCACACTTGCATACTGGATAGGAGCTTGCACGTCACTTCATTTTGACGAAAATAAGATAAGCTTGTGAAAAATGACAGTGCTTTGCCAATGCACTATTCCATAACATTGAATTGTGCTCCACGTGTCAGCTGAGAGATGACTCGTGCATGGTGCTTATGTCTACTAACCATTAGAAAAGTGAAGATCAATGTTTTAATTAACACTGTATGTGCAAAATATTGGTGGTATGCTTTCACTTTTTATACAATTGTTTGTCTACATGGCTCAAAATTATGTACTGTATTCTTAGGTTTTTTTCGGTAAAGTCACGTAGGTAAAACATTAAAATAAATAAAAGTAAAATAAAATAAAAATCACGACGTTTCGGAGGCAACACAAGCTTCCGTCTTCAGGTGGTACCGTCACAGCAGTCGTGGCTGTGACGGTTCCACCTGAAGACGGAAGCTTGTGTTGCCTCCGAAACGTCGTGATTTTTATTTTATTTTACTTTTATTAATTTTAATGTTTTACCTACGTGACTTTACCGAAAAAACCTAAGAATATGAATCCTTACAGTCACGAAAGCTTTAAATCTAGAATTTATGTACTGTACTTTTTTTTCTCGGTTTAATCTCGGTCTCAGTTGGTCACGGCAAGTGGGAATGAACCTGTAAATAAATATATGAATTGGTCTAAGCAATAATCAACTGTAATTCAGATGCACACGTTGATATATTTGCCTAAACAAATGGTATATTTATGATTGCGCAAAGCTTCTGCACAGATGCTCTTCATGATCGGTCCAAGTCCGTCGTCGTGCACCAGCTTTGTCATTTTTTTGTCTCTTTTTAGACAGCATCAGTGTTTTGTATCTCGTCGAATCGCATTATGAGCACAAAAAAAAACGTTAAACCAGTGCTCACAAAGGAGCCCATTCATTGTGCGTTTTACGTAGCAAATGAAAGACAGGTCTGTGTGCGGAAGATGGAGAGAGGAGAAGTGCTTCTCAACTTAAGCCAGCGATGACATCCATGACAACCGCAACAACGTGGGTCGGGGACTTAACGCACGGCGGTACACTCAAGCGCTACACCAAGGCTTGCCACCCTTTCCACGCCATCATTAACACACACATACACACGCGCTGGTCTCTAGTGCTTTGCATTTTCAGTTCCAACACCCGCAAAGCAAAACACGGAGCTGCCTTGTGTAATGGTCAGCGGACTGTACTCGCTTGCATTCAATGGAGAGGTCACCGGTTCGATTCGATCTTCCGGCACATCAACAATGAGAAAAGTTTCTTGAACTCCCCCCCACCACCATCGCTTCGAGCCACCCAGAAGTATAAATGGGTACACAACAACAGTCGATTGGCAGGTTCAGAATCAGAATATTTATTACTACCGGTGGAATCCGATGAGCAAAAACGCAATTTTTTCACAGATGTCTAGTCAGGGTGGGTAAGAACGTTACAACAAACAATACAAAAACGTGATAGGAATTAAAAAAATATATTGGTTACGTGTAAATTGCTCAAGTTTATTATACCATGGAACGCCCAATGCACTTCCAATGCGTTTAGTCAACGTGGAAACGTAGACCGGATGCTCTTAATCGTTTGCTTTCGTGGATGTCCTTACTCCAGCACTAGCTACAGCAAGCGATTGCATGCAACGATACAAGCCTGAGCATCAGCAGGCCTAATGAATGTAATAGGTTTGGCATTGTTAGCACGTATAATGAAAATTATATATACACATGATAAAGCTCCAAAAATTACATTCGTTAACGAGGCTGGGGCTAAATGGTTTCTGTTAATTATGAGGTTTCTCTGTGGGGGGTTGGGGTTGGAGCTTAAAAGGGTCACAAATATTTCTACAGCTCGCAACTAAGGTCAAGACGTTGCTGTTAAATTTGGACGTGAAATTGTTGTTGACGCATCGTAGTATTGTGACGTAACTGTGACTCGAATGACACATTGATAGTTCACAAGTCCATACAACATATGTAGGGCTTTTTTTCACCTGTTCGATACTAAAGTGGCTAAACATTTTATTTTGTGTGTGGGGGGGGGGGGAGGTCGACTCTAATATCGCCTATTAGTGGCTTAAGAACGGTCAGAGTGCAGGCCCTGCAATTGCTCATACAGCTGTTGCCAGAATCGCTTCCACTGGTGGGAGCTCAGGAGGGCACAGTATTGGCCTATTCTTCCACGCTGGCCTTATGTCTTGGAAGAGGTGTGAGTATCCCTCTTTATCCCACCACAAATTGGGATGTACCCATTTATACTGCTGGGTGGACAGGCCAGGAGTTGCGGGGGTTGTTGAAGAAAGTTGCCATACTTTCAACTACAGCACTCGGAGATTGAACCGATGACCTCTGGATTCCAAGTCCAGTGTGCTAACCATACAACCGCAACATCCGTTCCATGTTAAAAAAAATAATTCCAATGGTGTTTAAATTTTTTTCTTACAAAATCGGATTGATATTGTTTTGTGGTTGGTGGTAGAGAAATATTTTCCTAACCCCCCTATTTGTTTGCGTGGTTCGTTGACCTCTTAATGTTCCATTACTTTGTTCCCGATGATCGTTGTGAAGAATTGATATACATACCTCTCTATGCCGGAAGAGGACGCGTCGCGAGAAGGGATGATGGCTGTTGGTCGAACCTAAATATGGACTGACAGCCAAAGCGGCGAAGACGCTCTCACCATGGAGGAGCTCCACGAATTATTGCACTAAAAGGTCATGAGATACGGCGATGACTTGGCGAGGCCTTCATTAAGGCGTGGCGAGATAATGGATGATGGCAATGAGAGATCTATCCGCTATGTATAATGTACATGGCTATGTTTATTGAAATTTTTTCTAAATTTACAGTACATTAGTAAACTATTTTCAATGGCAAAAATAGCTTGTAATATACAGTATATACTGTATTAGTGCTTTCGAAGTAAAATAATGGTATTATGGTATAACAAAATACTTTTATCAATAATATTTGTATTTCTAACTTGTGTTGAAATATTTCAATTCGGTATACAATAACTCCACACTACCTCTTACACACAATAAAGGCATGCCAAGGATACAATACTTTACAGATGCAAATCCTATCCTCCTTCCTATGGGACCTACAGGAACAGGATACCCTTTCACAAATGTTATTTGATTGTTTATATATTTTTTTACTTAGTTTACGAGTGAGAGAATATAAAATCACTGCAGGAGATATTTTAAAAAATATATATATGCCACACAATCAGTGTCAATCTACCTCAAAAAGGCCACGCACATTTTCCTCCCTGGAGCAATAAAGAGAGTTGAGCTGTAACAAAGACATACGTCACCGAGTCACGTTTGGTTTTGCATTCCAAATCAAATACCCCGACATAACGCTGGAGTTAATTAAGCCTTGGAATACGCGAAAACCCGTGTACTAATGAAATTATAACACTTGTTTGTAATAAACTATATTAAGTGAAACAGAAAATTGCCTTCGTCGTCTATAGTATAAGCCGATGTTATTTAATATAACACATCAACGGACATGCTGACATTTTGGCTGGTTTTCAAAAAAAACTGCTAGGTCTTCGTGACTGTCGATTCACATGTAATGTAATGAAAACTACCCCACAAATTCATGCGTCTCAATGAATGTATACGTTTATTTACATTAGTCTAAGTACAGCACTGTATTTCTAACAGCAAATTTAGAACAATATTCAGCTATTATTTCTGATGGTGTAACACATGGATATTTGTACCAGTGTGTGTATATTCATGACTGCTTTTGTACAATTTGCGTTATTACCATCTTCCTCACCATCAACACGATAACGCAGTAAAAAATCGTTACAGAGCAATGTTTGAAGACTGCAGAGAATTGGAAGATTCATAGCCCCCATAGGCTCAACTCCTGGCTTGACTATGATGCTGTCTGAAGCATTTATTGCCAGCCATTTAACATATATTTTTTATGCTTTGCAAAGTAATGTGCTATCATGAGCTAAGTGGTCATATTCCCTCGATGACCAGATGTCCCCAACACATGAGGTAATTGGTCCACCATCTGCTATAGATTACGCACCGTGCTTTTCACATTTCGGAGCCAACTGGTCACTTGAGGAATGTGACCACTCAGTTCACAACAGTCTGATGCTTACGTCTACTGTAAGCCACGTTGACGGTTTTTTGTTGTTATATATCGTCACTTTAAAAATTAATTACATACGAATCGCATAATTATTTGGACGAAGAAATGTCATTCGGCAACATTGCAACTTTACTGTGAGAAGATCACAGGAGGGCCACAGGATCTGTACATTAGAGCCAATGGGGAGAGCTGAGGAATGGAGGTTGGTCTTTCCAGCTGTAGATGGTTGATGAGATTGGGGTTCTACAGAGAATGCTGAGGCTGTATGAAATGCTTCCATAGGGGCCGCCAGCTGTGAGACCACAGAAAACATGAAAAATGGTGTTGCTGAAAAGTAATAGTCTCCACTTTTTGGTGGGTGTCCTAGTTTAAGATGAGTGAAATAAAGGGAGTCAACGAGCATATAAAAATGTTCACAGAGACAATGAGAAACCTTGAAGAAGCAGATATTTTAGAAAATTGGCATGACTCAACAAGGCACAGTCGTGTAGTTTATACATATAACTAAAGACGTTATCAAAAATTTCCAGAAAACAAATACAAATCATTTTGTAAACATTTCGAGAAAAAATAGAGCAACGTTGGTATTTTTACTACTTTGATGAATTTGTAAATCTGAATCGTCTCTTAATGGGAATCGCTTGCAAAAAAGATGGCACACAGTTATGCAAGCACTACAACGGTAGGATCGTGGCCGTGTTCGTACACAACCTCACATTTTGCCAGGGAAGCGCTCCATTTAAGAACTGTAAAGAAGCACGCTGCCCAGAAGTCGTGCAGAAGAGAGAAATTGATGGAAACCACCCCCCCAAGGAATGCACGGATTTGAACATTTAACAAATTAAAAGTGACATCCGCTCTAAAATAAACTGCAGCTACAAATGGCGTTCTGTGCTATGCAGCTCAGCAAATGCCATCGGCCGGTTGGGCATTTCACATGAGTGCAAGCCCTCACTGACAGGGGCTTTAGAAACACAACACCAGAGGGCCATTACTAAAATATTCACATATTATGAAAGAATACATTTATTTTTTAACTATCACTGGATGACCAACCAACCATGGAAATAAAATGTAAAATGTATTCGAATAAAAAATATATTGTCAGATAGAATGAAACTCATACATTTTCAACAGTGAAATATATTGCTGTAGTCTTCAGGCGATGTATACTATGTAACTTTACTGTACAGTGTAGTACACGCTCCAAAAAAAATACGTTTATTGTGTATTGTAGTACTTCCGAAAGACACGTACACAAGAGCATTTCAGAAAATTGGCTAATTTACTTTGCAATTTAAAACAAATACCTTATTTGATTTCTCATGGCAGCTTGTCAGATAGTATATAGGCAATGGAGCAGAAATGTGAAGGGTAATAGAATCTGGAAACAAATCTTAGCCACAGCAATCGCACAAAGGGGGAAGCAGCTGGCCCATTCATTGCTTTGTGTGACAAGACAGAATAGGGCACACTACCCTCCCGACGCGCAGCATTAAAGATTGCATGCGCACGTCATTAAGTTTACATATTATATTGTATGTGCACGGGGGAATTGGTGGCACAGCGGTTAATACACGGCCTTATGAACCTGGCAACCTTAGTGCAATTCGAGACCAAAGTTAGCATAAGTGGTGAGTGATATATGCACCGGTCTTAGGTGTCACCCCCTCTCTTCAGCGGCCCATACCGACCAGTGTGGTCAAGTATGGCTAAACAAAACCCCACAATCACATAGAATAGTTTGGCTCCCATTCACTATTGGATTGGCAAATGAATGTAAGATAATAATTTAAATGTTCGTATTTATTATATTATGTATACAATTTATGTGCTTATCCACATTAACGCAACTGAAACATTCGTGGAAAAATTATACGTGTTCAATTCCCACGCAAAGTTGTGAGTTTTAACCGACCTCATAAAGCCACGAGCAGTGGTTATTTTCCAACTGGCATCCGAGTCACATACCACATTCATTCACACATAATGGATACTGCATTGGCAAGATACAAACCGCTTCTAAATTTAACTGGAACAAATGGATGGGTGCAAGGAAGAGTTTCGTTTGTACAGTATATGGAGGGCATACATTTCTCACTGAATATGTTCATGGTTGCTGGTAGACTGGGATGTGCCACGTGACTAGTATTCGCAGCCATGGCGATGTGCATACTGGATGTGGTGTGCGGGTACGGAAAATGTTCCAGGAAGCCAAGTCAGACAGACATGGCTGAAATTAATCCCTTTCCAGACACCAAGTTTAGGTTCGGCTAAAGCAAGCATAAACAACCAATATACAGCATATACTATCTAGATTTGAAGTTTTCGTGACTGCAGGGAACCATACTTTTTGGTTCTTTCAGTAAAGTCACGTAGGTATAAAATACAATTGATTAAATCACGACGTTTCGGGCGCAACACAAGCATATACTATGTTAAAACATGATGACATTTAATAGCACTGCATACTACTGAAGATAATGCAACAGCACAAAGTATTACAAGAATATAACAAATTACACATAGGAACATATATCTCATAACAAAAATGACATGTTCATATTTTAATGGAATGATACAACACTACTTTGGTGTACAATATAAGCAGATGTCTAGTTACGGCCAATGTTACGACGTATATCGTCAGGGGTAGATGGTCATCTGTATAAAATACTAATCATGTGAATAAACCAGAATATATTTCAGCTAAAGCAAAACAAAACATGGCTTAGAGGCAAGAAAGTGTGGTTAGATGGATAAGCTGTATGTCCTGCCATAACCAACGGTTAAGTCGAATACATAACAATATAATGCCATCTAGGGGACAAACTCAGCATCAGGGGCAAATCATATTTCCAGCACTATGCACCCTGAAGTACACTGCTCCAGTCCTGTCTTAGCAATACTTTAAACATTTAAAGATGTGTAAGGTGTACATTGTGTACATTTTAGATACGTTGGTGTTTTGTATTGTGGGTGTGGATTAGGTCAGGTCAAAGGAAGGGGAAAAGCTAAAAATAGAAGTTTGTTTTTATATCACGAACATTTGAAGGCGACTTTTTGGTAAATGTCACAGTTCCTGTTTGAAAAAAATATATATACACTGGGGAAGACGAGATAGCTATGCTGCAGATAAATGATGCAAAAGTCTATATTTATGAACACCAAAACCCAAACAATTGTGTGTGCAAATACGTGCCTATGCCAAGCACTCACCCATTAAACTACGTCCGAGCTCACCACCAATACATGGTGATGACAGCACAGCACCTACATTATTGATGACTCAAACAATGATTCAAGAACGAATAGTGAGAATCAGGCATCCTTCAGAAGGGACAACAACAGTGCATGTAATGCATTAAAAAAAAGCAAAAATTTAGTCTCCAAATTTAAAAATAAATAATTTCCTTATGTTTATACATTTAAAGATGAAAGTGATGTGCTGTATATGTACACTCAGATAACTACAAGCTTAGCATAGGCTCGAATTATCTTTAACCGAGTACATAAATTTTTATTTTATCCAATTGTGCTATCTGTGTCATGTCATGAGGTGTATCATCATGAGACCAAAAAACCCATGTTAAACAACAGCTCATGCAAGTAGATATTGCAGAACTACTTGTGAAATCCGTTCTCATGAAATCTCGTCGATACATTAGGGGGCAGCACTTTCCCACCCAACCTGATGGAGAGAAAACTGCTTTTCACATGGCAATAAAACCAACAGGTTTTAATTACCAGAGATGAAATTTAGCAAAACAAAGCATAAAACCTGATGGATTGTAATGGGGTATATTATGCTGGGCTGAGACCATGCACCCGTTACACTTGAGAACCCATAATATTCACATCTGAGTGCTTAGATTGAAACCGATCATGTGGACCAACATGCCAGATGACCTGCATTTTGGTCCACATAACTGCTCCAATAATGATCGAGTTGAGTGACATGCATGGATAGCAGTACGAATCTGTGGTAATCATCAACCCCTGGCGTGTGTATAGGTTATTCTGAAATGCTGATTCTCATTGTCAGCTTGCAGAACAATGAGCTCTCACTGGCAGCCAGGCTGTTGGACTCTTTGCCTCGGCACAAGCTGCAGGCACACTTCAACATGGAAACAGCAGGTGGCTGCACTGCTTTTATGAACCATTGGCAGGGTTTCATGTTGCTTGCAAGAATTTGTCTGCAGGAGGCAGCAGTGCGCATCCTGAGTGAACGACAGAGTGATTTCGCCCA